>NC_045698.1:116845058-116871342 GCF_009834535.1 Camelus ferus
TGCTAGCACTATGAAACTAGCTCCTGACAAGAATGGCTCCCGTTTGTTTGACTTCCTTCAGACTCATTTCAAGCAGATGAAATCCATTTTAAGAATGTATGATTTTGTTCAACTAAAAAAAAATAATTTTTTTAAAAAGAATGTATAATTATGTAATAAACTTGTGCAAGACGGGGGTTCTAAAATCTGGCATCACAATATGTAGCTTTGACAAGCACACCCCAAGAGACAGTGACAAAGAGAGTGAAGGCACAGGCTTGCTTCCTGTGGCCAATGGGGACGACTTCCCCTGGTAAATAATGCAGTGATTCGTATTTGTGTCACCTTTACACTCTCTGTAGGCTCTACCAAAAATCCACCTCTGCTTTCTTCCTACATTGGAAGAAATTGAAAAATTGGACCATTCCTTTCAATAACATATTTTGGTACCAAAAAAAAGTACCAACTTACTCAGGAAAAAATGTTAAACAAATTAGTAGCAGAGGTTAACAACTTTTACATAGTAGTTGGTTATTGGCAGAAGAAAATTTGATAAATATATCCTGATTTCCAGTCTAAGCTTTTTTAATATAAACTAAATAAAATTTATTTCATAGAGCTTCATGACAATAAAACACTTTAGAGGTAAATTTTAGGGACTAGAGTTTTCTTTTAGTATTTTAAGTATATAAAATTATAAACTATTTTTGAATGTTTTGACTTTTGTTAAATACAGATGATTTTTGTCAAGTACATTTTCTTTGCATTTCTTTTTGGATTCTTCCAAGCTTTATTTCATTAAAAATGAATGTTTAATCTACTAAATTCACTCCCACAATGATAATCCGCTTTCTAAGAACTATAAGATGGGCAAGAAGCCTGTGAGCCTAATAATAGTTCATTCTTAGAAACAGGAAGAAAAACTTTGCCAAGGTGAAACAAGCCCAAACACGAAAGGTTCCAGGTCAGTTTGAAACAGAAAACACAAATTTTGATTGGATCCAAACTTGGCAGTGTAAGTATTGTATAGAGATACACACAAACACACATACACACACACATATGCATATACATACACACATAGTCTAACAAAGGGAGACAGGAAGGCCAGTTTAAACTACCAGAACATTTAGGAGAGGATTTCAAACTGAAGTCTGCTGTAGTGAGCACATACCTGGAGCCCCCGAGTCTCATGTTCTGTCACTAACACACCTAGAGTAAGTTAATGGACAAGTGCTTCTGGAGACACCAGCTAGATGTGAATGAATGACATACAGCACTATGCCAAGTACACAACATTTCTCCTCAGAGAGAAAGTGCAGAAGTAAGAAATGAGAGTTTAAAAGATAGAGGTTAAACATAAAAAAATTAATTTCAAAATTCTCATTTTCTTAATTTACATGATGTGGTTAACTGGAGCAACATCCCCTCACCCACGGATCAAAAGTCTAGGAGAGGCAGAAAGATATTTGCGAAGATTTTTTGAGTCAACATACATTAAAATACTTTACTTTTAAAGCACACTTTTAAAAGACATTGTTGTTCTATAGCTGGAAACTAGTTTTTCATTGCCATTGGATCTCAGGGAATACCGATGTTGAGTTCATTAGCATTTCACTGTGTTTCTTAAAGGGCCTCACAGATTCAAAAATATAGACCATGACCTTTTAAAAAACTTTTTTTTTTAATGTGAAATGTAATACACATAAAGTATAGCATAAAATAACAAACTATTATAAAACAAATATCATAGAACCATCACACATGTCAAGAAATAAAACAATGTTAGCAACCCACAAGTTTTTCCCCAAGTTTGTGACATACTGAATTGTTCATTAAAATAATCCCATAATGTTTTTAGAGGATAAAAACATCATAAATCATATATTCAGAAATTCATATGCCAGATAAGAGGCATATTCCAGACATATTTGAACAGTTCTGGTAAATTCAAACCAACAATAAGTCAAGATTTGTATTTGGTTTGAGTGAAACATGGCAAATTAGGAGTTAGAGATAATGAATACAGTCAGCATCCAACAGAAAACTCAGCTCCACCCTTTTGGTACCTTGCATCATGATGAAATTATGCTGTTAGGATCTGAGACCTGCCTACGGCTTTTCTTTGTGACCCAAAAAGCCAGTTTCCTGTCAGAGGAAAATAGGCAAATTATCATAAGGTCTAGAAGCAAAATTTTGTGTAGGAGTAGATTAATATTGGCCTGATCTTGCCCTTCACTTTCTGGAATAAAGAAAAACTTTGTCTTTATCACAGACAGTTGATTTGGTGGTTTTGCTTCTGTCTTTCTCAGACCCAATGCTTCCTTCTTCATTGGAACTTTGTTTCTGGCAGCACATATGTAGTGGGTCATGCCCAGCTAGAAATCTTGCAGATAGATTCCAAGATAGCTTCTTTTCAGAAGGGGCCATGTGCTTACTAAAATACCTTTTCCTCACCATCCTTTCACCAAATCTTCTTCAGTATGTTTTTGAGATGAGCATTGATTTTTGAACTTTTATGTACTGATTTTATAAACTTTGAAAGGAAAACACCATAGTGGGTGCAACATGCAACCAAGTCTAAACTCTTTCTATATAGTAGCTATCAAGTAAAACAGAAAGAACGAAAGAAAAGGGAAGAAAGGGAAAAAGAAAAAGAAAAGGAGGAAGCGAAGAAAGAAAGGAAAGAGAGGAAGAAAGAAAGGAAAGACAAGAAAAAGAAAAGAAGAAAGAAAAGAAAAGATTCCTAAAAAAGAAAGAAAAGGAACAAGAGAAAAAAAAAGAAAAAAGAAAAAAAGAAGAAAAAGAAAGAAAGAAAGAAAAGGAAGGAAGAAGGAAGGAAGAAAAGAAAGAAAGAAAAGAAAGAAGAAAAGAGGAAAGACGAGAAGAGAGGAAAATAGTGAGACAAGAAAGAAGAAGAAAAGAAGAAAGAAAGATAAGCAAAAGAAGGAGAGAAAGAAAGGAGAGAGAATTGAGTCCTACTTGTGTGTGCTTTCCAGCAAATTCTAGGCTGCTCATGTCTTGGGACTATTTCTTGTCGCAGCAGAAAGCACATTAGAAGCTTCTTGACTAGGACAAAACTGATTTGCACACCAGATTCTTGTATGCTTACTGGTTCACTGATCAAATGCTGTGGTCTTCCCTGCTAAGGTGTTTTCCCTATCACTTTGCCTGGCCTCTGGCATCCCTCATGATTGCCTGGTGCTGTCCTCCTGGTCTCTCCCCACTGTCCCGGGCTTTGACTTGTGCAGCATCTGCCTCCAGCATGGGCCCTGCAGCTAGTCTGGTGACGGCACAGGCTTGCTCTTAACTTCTGGCACTTATGTGTTCCATTTGTAACCAAACTCCTGGCTCATACTATCTCCCCTTTGCCTGCGTTGGAGTCCGTGACCAACTTCTGAACTGATCTCCTCTCCCACACACTCAGCCTTGCCTCACTTTTCTCAGGCCTACCCCTGCCTCGTCATATGACATGTTCTGCTCTGAGCACCAGGCAGGCCTCATCACTGGTCATTGTTTAAGTCACTGTCTGTGTTGTTATAATCATGAGATCATTTGTTTCTCCAACTCTAAGGGCTGATTTAAGACAGGTGCCTTTTTCTGCACCCACAACATCCAGATTTGTGCCTAGAACTTAACATGCCTATACGTACATTTATTGATGAAAGCTTTTAACCTGGACCAGGATGACTCAAGTGACATGGAGTCTAATTCTGGATCTATCACTAATACTATAAACTTAGGCAAGTGATTTGCTATCCTTGGTTCTCAGTATCTTCACTTGCAAGGCAAGGCTGATCATTGGGATGATCTCAAAGATTACTTTCAGCTTCAAAATTCTTCAACTCTGCTTGATACTCCGAAAGTTAATTATGAAATGTTCCATAATGACAGAGCCCAGTTTTCACCCTAAAATGGAGATCTGCATTGTTCTCACCATTATTCAAAACTGATTTTCCTAGAAAAGCCATTTTTAAGGCAAAGGATCCATATGTACCTTTCTCACACCCATCACAATGCTTTAGCAGATGGGTTCTTCGATCTTAGGACTAATGTAGGAGATGAATCGCCACCTAGTGGACATGTTCCTCACCGGTGCCCTTCCCACCGGAACAAGAGGGAGCTTTGTTCTCTCTGGCTGATGGATCCTACCCGTAGTTTCTCCTTCCTCCACCTGACAACATCTCAACCTTGGAACTGCTTTTGCTTTCTAAAACAATAACAGAAATACTCATTTTGGTAAGAAAAAGTGTATTTATTTTGACCCCATTTGATTGAATTTCTACCTATTTGTGTTTCTTATTTAGAGTGTGGTAGGCATTTTAGGGGAAAAAGATAAGGTCCAGCAAACTCAGACTGGATCTTTTTTAGTCTCTTATCAGTTCGGTTTGAAAACAGTCCTTGAGCGTTCAGAGACGCCGTGGCCAGACACACAGAAAAGGGGGTAGTAGAGTTCACACGTCTCCCAAGCAGACGGTCTGTACAGAGCCCAGTCTTTCGCCCAGAACCTGACCAAAGGCTCAGAGTTTTGCGATTTGTGTGTGTGTGTTTAAAGGTAAACTGTTTTGAGGCTAATTTAGGGATTTGAGTTAGTAGTTATTTCAGTGTGAAGTGGAATCTTCGCCTGGTTAATGTTTTCACTGAGTTGAAGGAAATCTAAGTGACCTCTACTTAGAATGAACAAAAGGATATGATTACACTTGGTTTTCTTTCTCCGGGAAAAAATATCTGTGAGTTCTGGCAGTGGAGGTTCAAAGAAGCTTAGGAGAAGGTGATGTTGGTTAATTAATGAAATATCAAGAGGATTGCTACCAATATTCAACACAGCTTCTGATGCCTCTAAGGAATTTTATTATTTTAGCAGCAGAAACGTATTCCTTTAACCAGCGCTAATGATTCCTTCCAGCGACCCCAGATTGCCCAGCTATTCATACTATAATTGCAACACTAGGCTCTGTATTTCTACAGCCTTCTCTACACTTTTTCCCCCTTTTCATTAGTTTTCCACTGCCACTAAGTGCCTCCAGCCAGCTCATGACACTCTGATCATTTAATTTCTGTTTCGTACAACCAACAACCCAGTGCAACATTTCTTCACTTCTCTACAGACTTTTAATTTCTCTCTCTGACATCTCTTACTGTGTCTCAAAAAAAGCTTTGGAAGTTCTCTGAGCCTAAAAATTACTTTTCTATTGATCCTAATATCTATTCAAACTAAAGCTCTCTCCCATCTTCCCTCCTGACTCCCTTCCTTCCTTTCAAGATAATTGTTCGAAACTGTTCTAACCTAAACAGCAAGGTCCTACTTTATAGCACAGGGAACTATATTCAATACCTTGTAATAGCCTAGAATGAAAAGTATATGAAAAGGAATTATATATATAAAGTTATATATATATAACTGAATCACCATGCTCTGCACCAGAAATTAACACATTGTAAACCGACTGTACTTCACTAAAGATAAATAAATAAAAACAAGACAAAACAAAACAGTTCTGACCAAGGTATTAATGCAGTCTCCCCGAGTTCTACAGACCTATTCCCTGGTGGCAATCCTGTAGAGCCTCAGTCCTAACTAAATCACTCAAAAGGATTTTGTCAAGATTTCTAAGCCATATTCTTGAACCTCGCTCTTGAACAGACTTTTCAGGCTTTCTCTTTTTACCTGTACCTTCTAGGAGCAGGTATGTAGGTCAATCTAAACAGCCAAATAAAAAGGACTCAGTAGGGTGTGGGGAGAGGAATGAGAAATTACAAGCCTAGAGCTAGCCTTGGTCAAGATTTCACCCCCCGCCTCCAAAGGAAAATATACTGTTATCATACAAAAGCTGCTCTGTTCCTCTGGTACATTCATAGCCTTAGCAAAATCACTACAGAGATCAGGGACAAAGATTAATTTCAAAATGAATGTACTAATCAACAGGCATGCAATAAATATCTGTCTATATGCACTAGGCTACCTTAGGTGTTGAGTAGAAAATAGAAAAAAATATAAGGCACAGTTCTTGGATTCTCGGAGCTTACAACATTATATGAATGGCAAAACTAACGTTTAAATAAAGCCATGTCATAAATCAATCTACTTTTTTCTATAGAAATAATGGCAGAATTAAGGCTTGTGTTGTTGACCGAGGACTTGATGCTAAACCGTTTATGGAATTAATCATGAGCACCACATTAAGTATAAATAGTACATCTGTAAAAATGTTTCTAACAGGTGTATCAAAATCTCAAACAGTGATATGTGGTATACTCTGTTAAATCGTGCACTGACAAAAAAAAAAAAAAAATGTGTTCACATCTTAACCCCCAGAACCTGGGAATGTGACCTTATTTGGAAAAAAGAGTCTTTGCACATGTAATTAACTTAAGGATCTTAAAGTGAGATTATCCTGGATTACCCTGGTGGGCCTTAAATCCTATGACAAGTATCCTTATGAGACAGAAGAGAAGATACACACACAGAAAAAAAGGCTGTGTGAACACAGAAGCAGGTATTTAAAATTTGCAGCCACAAACCAAGGAACCCCTGGTACCACAAGAAGCTGGAAGAGGCAAGGAAGGTCCAACCCTAGAGTCTTCAGAGGGAGAGCAGCCCTGCTAGCAACTCAATTTCAGACTTGTAGTCCGTAACTGTGAGAAAATAAATTTCTATTGTTTTAAACCATTAAGTTTGTAGTAATTTGTTGTGACAGCCACAAGATATTAATACATGTGGTAACCAATTAACATAAAACCTTTTGATGGTCTCGTTTTACTTACCATAATTTCTGCCTTACCTCTACTGTAATGAATCAGAAATTAAAGGTATAGCCACACAGGATTAATGAAATTCAGTAGAGTTTCTATGGGGAGTGTGATAGCAAGTTCAAAGAGATGTCTGGGGATAATAAAAAGATTTACAGGAATTTATCCAGGTGTGTCTGCTTTGCTCTTACTTTTTTTTCCCCCCCTTTTTTCCAAGTTCTGGGTAACACCTAAAGGAATTAGGGGATAAGCTTTGGTTCATCTGTTACTCTCAGACTGAAGTGTGTCTGGCTTCTTGAGGCAAACCTAATTTAAAAATTGTACTGTTTCTCCTATATGTAACACAAATGAGAAAACAAGTTCACAAATCTTTAAAATATTCAAACCAATCCTTTGATCTACCACAATGTTACTTCATCATTTTGGAATCCCTAAAGCTATGCTTGGATTTGATGATCAAATTGTTGTTGAAATTTGATTCTGAATGTGTGTAATTGAAAGCATTTGTGTCCTAGACATAAGACTCACACTTTATCAGATATTGTTTGTAATCATAATCATTAGTCATCTTAAGGGAAATCTAAGTTGTACCTCTGAAGCAATGAGATTGATTCCTAAACAATGCTAGGTATATAGTAGGCACTCAATAAATATTTGTCCAATGAATGAATTTATTTGTCTAAAAAAGATTTTGACTTCAAGTAGCCCTCTGATTAGGATTTGCATAGTTAAACCCATTAAAGCTGAGGATACTGATAGAAAGTCGGAGACAGCGATACAATAAAACCTGTCTTATTTCCTTATGTAGATGAGACAGACGCCAAACAAATCCCTGAAGAGGCTGGAAGAGTGACGCTGCCTGGAGTCAGATAGGAAAGGGTTGGGACTGGGGTACGCTAGAGGGCACACACTCCAACTTAAGGGAGCAGCTACTACTCAGCTGTAGGCAATTGTCACCATGCAGAAATTTGAACCTAATTGGCCATTCGTCTTGTATTTTCAAGAGAAGCCAAAAATATAGATGAGAGCACTTGCCATTTTAAAAGTTGGCAATGAATTCACTTTTTTATAAAATGCTCTGTGATGGCCAAACAAAACACATCTGCTGGCCAGACAGGGCTCACATCCTCCAGTCTGGGCCTCTGCTTCCCAGCATCTTTCCCTCTCTATGCTTCTCTCAGGTTTCTCTCTGTTTCCTCTTTCTTCCTCTCTCTCTCCTCAGCCTCTTGAACCACTAATTGTCTAGAAACTAGAGTCTGGGGAAAAGGTTGTTCAGGGCAAAAAGACTGGAGAACTGGATAATTTCTGAATGAAGGAAGAAGTCTTGCCTTGCCTCGTACAAGTCAGAAAACAGACCAGGAAGCAAGTAAATGGGCTTTGGATGTCATTAAATGCTAAGGTTTTGTCCTTAATCTAATGAATACCTAAATCATTGGAACATTACTTAACTTCTTTAGTTCTCAGTTTCTCCATCTATAAAATGGGGATAATTGCACTCATATCAACCCACCATTATTGTGAAAACCAAATGAGAGAATAGTTTTAAATGAACCTCATGAATTTAAAGGGCCTTACAGTTATTAATCATACAATGATTACTAATAGTGAGAGGCTTCTTTTTGTGCTGCATGTGTTATCATATGAAACTTATAATCACAGAGCACCAGACATGTGCATAGCCAGAAGTCAAATAGTCATAAATTAAGGATGCTATAGTGAATTCTATAGGACAGTATATGATTCAGTGCTAAATTATGTGATAGAGACTAAAAGTGCCATAAAATTTCAAAGAAGAAGAAGACTGATGACAACTAGAGTAATAAGAGAAAGAATCTCGGAGGGAATGAGACTTATACTAGACTTTGAAGGCTGCAAAGGATACTCATATTATTGGGTTGTTTCAGATGTCAAAACACATTTCACTTTAGAATTACATTTATGAATATATCCTATGTGAAACACCAAACAGATTTAGTTGTTGGTTTCCCAAACTTCATTTGTTCATCCATCCATCCATTCATTCATTCAGCTGATACTTATTAACATCTCTATGTGCCAGATACTTTGATAGGCACTAGGAACACGCTATGCCTTCAGGGGTCTTAGCATCAAGAAGTTAAATTTGGAAAATGCTAGGTTAATCAAAAGAAAACCTTCTCGGGTGGGGTTATTGTATGTATGTGTATGTGTATATATGTGTGTTTAACTGAAGGGTTTTCAGATCTTTTGACATCCTTGAGTCTGAAAATATATAGAAAATTGTGTATTGAGAGTTATTTTACAGATTAGCAATTGGACACAATGTTTAGACCCCTGAAAAATTATCTAGAGGCTGAAGAAAAAATATTGTGTATATCATTTGTATATCATTTGACTGTTTAAACAGAAATTTATCTTCTGTTTCCTGCATGTATAATAATAGCCAGTTTGTAGATTACAGAGATATTTGAAAGTATCCAAGAACTCATCTAGTCTTACTGGTTAATAGGGCTTTTACAGATGTATGACCACTGTGGTCAACAAAAAATATAACATCATTAAAAATTGTTCAGTCATATTGTTACCACATACTTTATCAATTTTTAGAATGTCTACCATGCAGTTGTGCTCAATTTTAAAATTTTATTTTAGAAAAGTATTCTCCAACACACATTACTAACAATCTTACAGACACATGATAATACTTGTGTAGTTCAACTATTTTGCTCTATTGTTTTCTTACTAAACTAAAACCTCAATTTAGGAGCTTCGAAAGTTATTTGAAAAACTAGTGGTCTCAGACAAGGCTGACTACAGCGGCAGGTTTTTATCTTACCAATAACTTCAATTTTGGAACATGGGATTTGTGCGATTTTCAATGAAATTACTATTTCATTCTCCTCTATATCTATAGTTTATTCATTATTCCATGCTGTTACAAATAAACAAGTTCCTAGTAATGTGCGAAGAGTGCTGAAGTTCAAGGTAGCTTTATTTCAATATTGACCATGCACTTTTAAATAAACTTTCTATGTGTTTCCTCTAATTTCAACTTCATGATTTAGTTTTTAATTTTAAAAATATGAAGGAGCTATCCATTTTTGAGGGAATTAAATGAAGGAGCATTTAAATTATAATGTTTTTCAAAGTAGAAAAGTAAGATAGGTTTAAGAAAAACAAACCCTCAGGAAAAATACAGAAAATAAGCATAAAACATAAGCAGCATGAACCAGTGCTTTTCAAGCAGAACTGTTTCCTGACAAAAAATTTCCAAGTTTTCCAAAAGGCTTCTAGGTTTCTTGAAGATAAATTATGTATTACAACATTTAAGGTGAAATTCAGCTGCTTTTTATTCACTAATCTTTATTCATTAACACACATATTAATTGAATTTAGGTTACTAAATGCGTTACATTTTTTAATTTAAATTTTTAATAATTTATATTTAAATAATAGCAAGCTTTACTATTTCTTCAGTAATTTCAGCTACTTTCCAACCATTTAAGTGCCTTTAAGAAACTGTCATGTTTGAAAGCAGAATGCAAGCATACGGTCATTTTTGTCTCTGCTTTTTCCTGTAACGGCAAGCTCTTTGCTCTATCTCCATATCAATGACATATGTTTCTAGCAATTCAACCAGCAGGTTTTTATTCCCACTTAACCAATGCTAGTAGTAACAATGGCAATGGCCAATACATAAATAAATACATAAAACAAACAAATCTACAAATCAAACCAAACCTAAACAAAAACAATAACGAAGTTTTCACCTGTTGAGCCTGAAGATGGAGTGTCAGATTATCAGTCAAAGACATACTTATTAAGAGGAAAATAAACACTATTTATCACATGGCAGATTCATGTAGACTAAAAGTAATATTCTATCTGACATTTCTGAGGGTACAGAGAAGCGGTTGCACTAAACAAGTAAACTTCTAGAGGGAAATGTAAAATGTGCACACCTGTGCTACCTGCGACTGAAATGTCTGTCCCAGCTTTGGCTTCAGCAGACCGCACCTAAACAACCAATAGCAGGGGACTGGATTACTGAGTCATCGTACATCCAGACACAAGCTAAAGCATTTTTTTAAAAATGTTCATTGAAAAATATTTCATGAAATGTAAGTCCTTTTCAAATGATTTTTCCTTTATTATTATTATATTAATGACATTAGTATTTAAATAGTTTTACTCAGTGAACACAGAATAAAACATACTATAGGACCACTTAGAGTCTTTAAGACACAAAAACATTATGGATTTTCAAAAGGAAGGTTAGTATTTAATGTTTATGGGATCAAGGAATCCTTTTTCCAAGACATAGTTAATGGAATTAGTGTCCTAAGAAACTAGTCTGGATTCTCTGCATTCTACTACATAACCTCCCCTTTTAATTTCATAGCCCTCAGTTATTTCAACATTTTTAAAATTATATTTTTAAGCTAAAAATGAACAGAAAACATTATATGCGTATAGTATTTTTGTTATTTTATGCACTTATAAATATATGAAATATATTAAAAATGTATATATATATATATCGAAATATGTAAATAAAAATATCTAAGAAGCTATGCATCAAAAATTTGCAGTGGTTATCTCTGAAGAGTGGCATGGCTAGTAATATTTCTTTTATTATATGAATATTTTCCTGTAAAGTGTATGTATTGAGACAAGAATTTATTTTTTGTGCTTTTTAAATAGCCTATATTAGAAAGATAAGAAGTATGGGCTTAAACTTGGGATTTAGAGCAGAGCATCTAGGAGACCCATACGAACAAGGTAGAGGGCATTGGGAAAGCAGGCATCTTCATATGAGGATGTCAGAGGGGGAAGCTGTATTTCTTGCAGAAAATGTGTACCTGGTTCACATTGGAACAGTGGTTCAGTTGTATCCGCTGATGAGCTGGACCAGGCTTGTTCCGCCAGCATGGGGACAATTGTGTGCGCCTCTTCCCAGGAACTCTTTCAGTAACACCACATTAATTGGCCATGGTGAGAATATTTAAGCCATGAAAACTGGGAATCCCTATAAATCAGGGATCCTGCACCTCCTATCCAGAGAGCCCGTTGTTAAACACTTACCATCACAGTACTAGTTATATCCAAGTGGGTTATGAACCTAAAGTTTGCTTTTCTTACTGTTATCTACCACACATGTATCTCTAATGGTAAACCACCTCTGCTTACACTACTTAAAATCTTTAGGGGAAATGATTAGGTTAATTTGGTCAATTTCAAGTTGATAAAGCAGTCTTAGGAAAAAAACTTGGAGGAGTCATAGCTACTAAATGTAGAGATATTTTTTTCTTGTATCTTGATTCCATCCAGCCATTCAGCTAGCCAGCCAGCCAGCCAGTATTATAACCCTCAGAAGTAAAAGAGGAGCACAGGAAACTATATTCATTACCTTGTAATAGCCTATAATGAAAAAGAGTATGAAAAGGAATATATATATGTATATGTACATATATAACATATACGTGTGTGTGTGTGTGTGTATAACTGAATCACTATGCTGTACACCAAAAATTAACACAACACTGTAAATTGACTACACTTCAATTAAAAAAAAGAAAGAAGAGGGAGGAGGCACTCAACACACAGTCTAATCACTTTGGATTATTTCAACCTGAGGTACCTAAGTAAGCTAATAGTGTATTTTCTTCCACTTGGCTTTAGTTCATGCTCTGTGAATTGACTCTTATTTTAGATACAAGTTATTTCTGTGGCCATAGATACCCATTTTGTTTCTATATTAAGTATTAATATTGGTGTTTAAACTAACAACAATCTGAAAAAAAATTAAGAAAATTATTCTATTTACAATAGCATCAAAAATAATAAAATACTTAAGAATTAATTTAACCAAGGAGGTGAAGGACTTGTACAATGATATCTACAAAACATTGCTGAAGTAAAGAAAACATAGATAAATGGAAAGACATCCCATGTTCATAGATTGGAAAACATAATATTGTTAAGGTGTCAGTCTACCCAAAGAAATCTACAGCTTTAATGCAATCCCTATCAAAATTCCAATACCTTTTTTTGGCAGAAATAGAAAAATCCATTCTAAAATTCGTATGAAATCTCAAGGGGTTCCATATAGCCAGAAAATCTTGAAGAAGGACAAAGCTTGAGGAATCATATTTCCTGATCTCAAAACTTATTACAAAGCTACAGTAATTGAAACAGTATGTTGCTGGCATAAAGATAGACATTTTTACTTATGTGAGGTACATAGAATTGTCAAATTTATAGAGACAGAAATGGTGGTTGCCAGGGCCTGGGAGCAGGGGGCTAGGGAACACAAAAATAAGGAGTTACTGTTTAATGGGTATAGAATTTCCGTTTTGTAGAATAAAAAAGAGCTCTAGGGATGGATGGTGGTGATGGTTGCACAATAATGTGAATGTACTTAATACCACTGAACTGTACACTTAAAGTGCTTATTTAAAAAGTAAATTTTATGGTATGTGTATTTTATTACAATACAAAAGTAGGGAAAAAATAATTGACTTTTCAATAATTATGTTGAAACATTGACTTCGTAGTTTTGAAAGACTTCAGCCTACATCCCTGAGCTTTCTCTTTCTCACTCTTCACCCTTTACTGTTGCTTTTATTTTGCCTCACTTCAGGACCTTTGGATCCAAAAAATTAATGTTCAAAACTCTTGAAATGTGGGCACATTTATTTACAGGCCTTTTACACATAGTGAGGGTATTTCACTTGCCCAGGTCCATGCCCAGTCTGAACCTGCACTGCAGGGATTTATCAGAAATGATCACCTTGTAGTCAGGGCCTTCTCTTTGCCTCAGGACACCCGCCACCTGTGACAGGCTCACCTAAGAGATTGCTCAACCTTCTGGGAACCACTTCAGTTCCCCTGAGGGGCTGCCATTTTCCACCCCCACGACCTCAGATGTGTGTGTGTGTCAGTTGTTTGACCCAAAGGCTAGAATAATTTTCTCATCTGAATTGACTTTCATTTGAAACAATATAAATATGGAAGGATACCATGAGAGGAATGGATACTAAAATGTGCACTAATTAGAACCCTCAGTTCCAGAAGTCCATGAACTCATCTCTCTGTGACTTCCCAGAAGAGGATAGCCAGTGGCCCAGATCAGAGTGTCTCAGGTTTGACCTTCCTTTTGAGTTATTGGAGGGCTGCATTTAACTTGCACTAACTCCCCAAAGCCAGGAAATATACTCTGAACAGACAACCACCCTATTGACACCAGAAAACATAATGTGGCATCTGTTAATCAGCCACCAGAGTGCCTAGGGCAAGCACATTCTTTACAAACCCTGTTTAATAAGAACTGCTTGATAAACCGCATCAGAAGTAAGGTATAATAAAGTGAAAAGTCCTTAGAAATCTCGCTTGCAGTTCAGCTGATGTATAACTGGGTTTCTCAGCTACCCAAACTGAATTGACCACCATCTTCACTAATTAAGTTCTTACAATTGACTGGGTACACTGCTTTTTCATCTTGCAACTCTGGACCCATTAGAATGTTTATCACTCATATTTCAATAAAGCTGTTGGAGGAGGGGGAGGAAGAGGAGGAAAAGATGAGGAAGGAGGAGGGGGAGGAACCATCACAAAGTAAGGATTTATTCCTCAGCTTTAAAAAATGAAAATAGATTGTTAGACACTAGCCTGATAATTGGTCGTTTATAAGAAATGTTCCCATGTGCTGGGACTCGAGCAAAATCCTCTGTGTGCATTATTATCCTTCAACACCCACAAGAACTCTGTGAGGTAGATAGTACAATAATCCCTATTTTGCAGGTGAGTAGATTGAAGACTTCTTTTTTGGGGATAGGGTATCATTAAGCTTTCCCAAGTTTATTTGGCTAGTAAAATGGTGAGGTCATGTTTCAAACCCAGGCAATCTATTGCTATTTCAACTTTTATATGTCTATGAATAATTTTTCAGTGGTGACAAAATAGGTGCACTAATGATCTTACTTCATTTTGAGGACTGAGAAGAAAATCAAAATACCTCTGAAATAGAAATCAGACGTGTTCTTTCTCATCATTACTTTTTCACCAAATAATTTTTCAGGCTATCTAGATATCAAGCACTGTTCCAGAAATCTGGGATACAAGTACAAAACAACAAAAACCATGATCCTTGCTTTACAGCCTTATGTAACGTATGAATTGTAGCATTCTGGGATCAATGTAATAATGGAAGTGTGTACAATTGATGGTAGCTACCTCTTGTAACAGGCAGTAGGAGGATGAGGTGGGTTGAGCAGAGGGACTACTTCAGAAAAACTTCATGGAGTACTAAAGCTTAATCAAGGTCTTGAAAATTTGGTCAGATTTTCCAGATAAACCGAGATGAGAAATCAGGAAATAAGTTTACATGCTGTAGAAACAACATATATGATGACAAGCAGGATGTTATGAAAAAACAAATGTTTTCAAAGGTAGAAGCCACAAGGAAATTACCTTTTAAGTTAATTTGTTGTAAGAAAAATCATCTATACTAGAGTTGGAAATTTCTGGGACAGGAAAAATGTCCATTAGGCCATTATAATGTCCAGAATTAAACATGAAACCCATTGTGCTTTGTGACCAAGAGGTTAAAAAAAAGTAGATGAACTTGAGGAGGTTAGCTCCAGCAGACACTTTAGGTCACAATGTGTGACCTAGGATTGCTAAGTGCGTGGTATCTCTAAGTGGTATATCAGTAAAACAAAAATAAATCTGGGTCTGGACTAAACTTTTCCTGGTAAACTAAATTTTACATGGCAAAAAGATAACCTTAAAGATATTTTCATAAATAAACTGACGTCTATTAAACGTGCTTTACAAACTTTATACTTTTATGAAAACGTCATAAATTGCTTTTCTAAATCTCACTTTCTCTTTAATTAGGAAAATGGAGCATTTGAAATGCCAAAACTTACAATGGTCATTTTTCCCTACGGAATCTTTTTCTTATGAAATCACTCTTTCTTTTGTTGGACAACTTTAAGTCTAATTGTTAGTGCCATATAAACAGAGGTTTCTTAGTTATCTTTTAAAATAATTTCTGGTTTTATTTTTATAGATTATAGACTCAATTTGTAAACATTGCATTAACTTTAGAGAAACCTCCAAAGACAGTTGTTGTTTTTTTTTTAAGGCAAGAATTTCCTGAAGATTTTGAAGCTTCAGTTCGTGTTTATTATGACTACCTCGGGGACTGATAGGAGTCTGAGAACATGGGTAAGTTATTACAAAAAGTCCTATTGAGCTTACTTCAAGAACATTTCTATCTGTAAGGGCTAGTACCCAAGGCTGATGCTATCAAGTCGTGTTACTTTGAAGCATGGTAAAGGAAAAAAAAAAAAAGGTAAAAAAGAAGCATTTAATTCAGTAAAAGCAATGGAACAAAACACCAATTGATGTTTCTGTGTTCTTGCGTAAAACTGAATGAGGTAGAAGACAAATTATCAAAATCAAAATAATATGTCCCCAGAACAGAGTTTATCATCATGTCCGGGATGGTAAGGATTTACAGAGCACTCAGCTAAGTCTGAGGCCACTTAAATGTGATAAGTAGTTTTGCCACACGCTTCCCTCCTTTTTTTTTTTTTTAAGAGGGTGGGAGTAGAGCATTCCCTGTTCTGTTCAGCTTCAGTTTAGAACAGAAAAAGAAGGAAAAACTAGCGGCCCCCTATCTCAACAGTTCAGAACTTCCTAGGAAAGTTAAAGTGTACTTATTCTTCGGAAATTCAGTGCAACTTTTCCCTAGAGCAAGTTTTGCTTTGAACCGCATAGTATCTCAGGTCTGAGAATAAAAACAAAATATGGCACAATAAATCCACACTGCCAGTCTCTCATAAGACAGATATGAGTTTGCTTCCTGTAATCTCACTCTGCCTCTCTCTGCCCTCATCCCCTTTCTCTGTCTCTTCCAAAAACTGTATAGAGACGTATATGGTAGGTTGTACATGGAAGTAGCAGAGGGAATCAGTCATATCTTGGCTGCCTGAAGTCAGTTTTCTCTTCTGTAAAGCTAGAATAATAATACCTACTTTTCAAGATTATTATGAAGGTTTGTTTGGCTTATATTAAATACTCAACCATTGGTGGCCCTTATGACTATTATTTTTATTATTGTATTATTATTTTTATTACTATCATAATCATATTTGGAATGAAAGAAATTTAGAGCTCACCTAAGACTGTAGCATCTTTTGTATCTTTTAAACAGAAACTCCTCTGGAAACAAAGTATTTTGGTTTCCATGACAGGAAGATAGTGTAAGTATTAGATTTGTCACCAGGATAGAAGTTAGAAATCAATGCCAGCCTTGTGCATTTACTTTAACCAAGAACATCCTTTCTAAAACCCAATGGTAGTTGTCCCATTCAACGTAAAAACTACTGCTGGCTGCAAACTTTTTGAATGTTACTTTATCCAACATTTTAGGTTACAGTTGTTCCAAAATAATTATTTCAAGATGGCTAATGACACTGGCCCGTGCCGGCCACCAGCAGCCACGTGAACCCAGCACCACCCGGGACTTTCACCTCAGGTCACAAGTCCTCTCGCTTCCCTTCTTGCTCTCAGGGAGACCGGAGACCATCTCAGCCTTGCAAACAAAAAGCTCATTTTCCAGCAATATGAGAGCATTTGAAAGCACTCCTACTAATTATAACTTGTGGTATAGTAGATATGGTAGTATTTTGTTTACAGTAAGGCAGCACTAGTTAGGGTAGGAAAACTTCTGAATCAATAAAGAATGCTTGCTTTTAAAACCATTTCATCTCCAATGGAACACACTTGCACAAGAGGAAAAAAAATGTGACTTTTCAAGAAAGGGGAACATTTGTGAATTAAAGTGCAAATTTTAGGGTCTTTTTTAGAAAAGTATCTCTCAGGTCTGTGGAGGCAAAATTCAATTTTGCGATTGCTACTATTAGGCACGTGTGTTTTAGAGCAACTGGCAGATAATTGCTGGGTGTTGTTAGAATCCGTTTAAATATAAAATTTTTGACAGTATTTTTCTTACTGCTGCAGAGTTGATGATATATCCTACTGATAAAAATGATATTTTATACTTGTTTTCTTTTTTTTTTTTTTAACTAAAGTATAGTCAGTTTACAATATTATGTCAATTTCTGGTGTACAGTATAGTGTTTCAGTCATACATGTATATTCCTTTTCATATTCTTTTTCATTATAGATTACACAAGATACTGAATATAGTTGCCTGTGCTGTATAAACTTGTTGTTTATTGATTTTGTGAGGGTTTCCTTGTATTTCCAATATAAGAGATATGCTGCCAAAGCTCCATAGGTATTCTGTGTGATTTGTAGGTGTAGATTTTGCTATATTTGTGGGAGAGGGTGAGCTAGGCGTCCTACTACTCAGCCATCTTGACCCAGCCCTGTACTGGTTTTCTTATTACAAATTAATTATGTCAATCATCACTTAACTACATCTCCCAATTAAAGTGCAATTCTAAGTACCAAAAATCAGACTGGACATTTCAAATGAACGAATCCCCAAGTATCAAATCTTCTAAAGAAACTTCATTTGAATCCAGTATCTACTCTTTCTTTCATAAAAAAAAGCCTCTAGTCATTCATGTCAAAATTGGACCTCCCAAATGGAGTCACTGTATACCTATTTCCATCCTCAAACCACTCATTTGGTTCACAAATCAAGTAATCATGAGTACAAAGGGATCTTGGGAAGTGCAATCACTTCACGGGCACATATAAGTAAAATACGGAAGCCCCATTTCCATCTTAATGCATGCAAATGATAGACTTGCGCATCCAGGCGTCGTTAACTGCCCCTGTGCACAGCCTGTCACTTCAGCTATGGAATTTAAGGAGACAGCCTCTTCTTCGGAATACATTGAACAACATTCAGCAGAATGCTCTCCGTTTCTAAGTACGTAAATATTGAATTCTAGTACTTAACGTATATTTTATCTTTTGCCTAAGAAGGTTGATGTGTTACTCTATTTGATTTTGTAATGAAACTGGCATATTATCCTCTGTAAATTCTATAATCCCTACAGAGCTTTGGATCTAGTGTTTACTGAAGGTGTGGCCTGACCTCTTTGAGCCTGTCCTCACTGGAGAAATGGGACTGTGTTGAGGGCTGCCATGTGCAGCACAGAGGCTATGCACGGTGCAGTGTGAAAGATGCTTGCACAACTGTACATGGCAGCTCGACTTTCTGGGTTGGGATGTAGGTTGAATCTTTGTAACGAAGGCTCAAAATTCGAGTGATTTAACACGCCGTAAGTTGATTCCTGTCTCGTGGGACAATCTGATTCTTTGAATGTAAGCAGGTGAACGCTAGCATGGCAGAGCTGCAGGACCCAGCTCCTTCTCTCTTGCCTCTCTGCCACCCCTCAGCTGTTGTCCTTACGCACATGATCCAAGAAGGCTAAGTGCCACATCTACATTTCAGGCAGCAGGACAAAGGAAGGAGGGAAGAGGGGCCAGGTTGCCATCCTTGAAGGACACAGCCTAGACGTTGCTCACATCATTTCCCCTCGTGTCACATTGGCCAAAATTTGGTCCTGCGGCCCTTCCTGATTGCAAGAGAATCTGGGAAATGTCATATTTCCAGCAGTGATGGTCCAAGTACACTATGAAAGAAGGACAGACGATTCATTGGGGGAAGTGCACTGACTGTGTTTCCTTATCTTCTACATTCTTGATGCTCAGGCAGTCTGGGCCTTGATCCTGGAGAGAATGCCCCTCCTGGAGGTAGGTAATTCCTAGAGATGAGCACACGTTCAACTCAGAAATCAACCAATTCAGAGCCCACACCCCCAGCCATCTCCTTTATCAAACTCTCACACACCAAGCTAACACCTACCCTAAATCTTCCCACAAAGACCAGACAACTAGGGACCACCTCTACAGCCCAGAGCCCACCAAAACTATTTAAACTATCCATCCCAAATTTACTCAGTGTACCTACCCAGTCTTGCTCATACCTTCCCCTACTCCCCACCCCTCAAAAAAGGGCTTTGGGCCATATTCTTCTCTCATTCCTTTTCTGGCTTTTGAGCATCCCTGGTCCTTCCCCATGCGGCTCTGTGTGGCATGGCCTGCATCTATTTCTAGGGATCTGTGAGTACAAACTTCTTCTTTCATGACAATCATTTCCATGCCTACTGTCTTAACAATACCTGATGAAAACAAATCCTGGCTACATTTTTAACATAGGGAGCACCTAGAAGTCTCTGCCAGAGGGCCTCTTACTGTCTTCCATGTATACTACACAGGGATAGTTCAAGGATTAAGTGACTGGTGAATGCTAACTTTGTAACTTCATAAATACTGACACTATAAATACAAACATTCTATACAAATATAAAGACAGTTATGCAATCCAAGAGTAAAAGACCTTTCATATGAAAATTTTATATTTTAATATCTATTGTGTCCTGCAGTTGAAATTAGCATTCCGTCATCACCAACTTCTGTTCTGATTTAGCAAACACTGTAAAAAGAATGGTTAGACTTGAGATGTGGAACACGAAATCTCATCCCAATGGTGGATAGTCGTGGGGCAAGTAGAAATTAGATCACCCAAGTTTTAGACTCTTTCCAGAGATCCTTCTTGATTGTGGGGACAAGTGTTAATAGAAATTTCTACCATGAATTTTGACTTGGTTTTTCTTTCACTACCTTTACTTTTAACATTGAGCACACTAATGAGAACACTAGAAAGGCACAATCTTCCACTTAGTTGCCTTTAATTATTAACACTGAGAAAAGAATTTTTTTATTCAAACCATTTCTCAACTGTTGGATTTCAAATGCACATATATTACAATGAAAAATCTCCCAGCCGAAACTGCAACACAAATATATACAATTCATTTGTAGGACAAACTGTTTGTGTGGTTGACAAACTTAATACATGTGGGAATGACCCAGTGTACTTGTTTAGATTGCATATTCCTGGATTTCAGTCACAGACATTCCACTTTCATGAGTTTGAAGAAGGGCCCAGGCACCTGCAATTTTACAAGCATCCCAAGTAATTTTTTTAATATACCTTAACTTTTTTGGGGGGGAACATCTTTTGAGATATAATTCATATACCATACAGTTCACCTATTTAAAGTGTACAATTAAATACTTTTAATTATATTCACAGGGTTATGTATCCCTCAGCACTAACATAATCCAGAACATTTTCATTACCAGAGAAAGAAACACCATACCTGTTAGCAGTCAACCCCATTTCCCCATGCTCCTCAGCCCCAGGCAAAGCACTAGTTTATCCTCTGTCTCTATATATTTGCCTCTTCTGGATATTTTGTGTAAGTGGAATTATACATTATGTGGTCTTTTGTGTCAGGCTTTTTCCTTAGCACAATGTTTTCAAGGTTCAACCATGTTGTAGCATACATGTATCAGTACTTCAGTCCTTTTTATTGCTGAATAATATTCTTTTATATGGAGGTCCCATATTTTATTTATTTATTCATCAGTTGATGGGCATATAGGTTATTTCCACTTTGGGCTGTCTTGAATAATGCTTCTGTGAACATTTATATACAAGTTTTTGTGTGGATATCTGTTTTCATTTCTCTCTAGCATATACCTAGGAGTGAAATTGCTGGGGCAAAGGGGTAACTTGATGTTCAACCTTTTGTTTCCCAAAGTGGCTGCACCATCTCACATTCCCAACACCAGAGTCTGGGGCTCTGAATCCTGCATATCTCACCGACATTTGGTATCTGACACTTTGATTCCAGCCACCTTAGTGGGTGTGAAGTATTATCTCATTGTGGGTTTGAATCTCATTTTCCTCATGGTTAATAATATGGAGGATCTTTTCCTGTGTTCACTGGTTACTTATATATCTCCTTTGGAGAAATATCCATTCAGACTCTCTGTTCATTTTTAAAAATTAGATTGTCTTTTCATTATTGAGTTATAAAAGTTCTTGATATATTCTAGACACAAGTTCCTTATCATATAGGTGATTTGCCAAATTGTCTCTTATTTTGTGAGTTGTCTTTTCATTTTCTTGATGGTGTCCTTTGAGGACAAGTTTTTAATTCTGATGAAACCCCATATTTTTATTTTTATGCTATTGCTTGTGATATTGGTATCAGAGCTACAAATTCTAAGTGATTTTTTGCAGTGGCACAAGATCTACACTGAGAAATGCCAGTCTAGTTGCAGATGGTCCTTGACTTGAACCAGTTCATCCTTTTGGAGCCTGCTCTTGTGGTTGCCTTGAAAACTATCCTCCATAGGAAGAGTAGCCTAAATGCCCCAGTTATAAGACCGTCTTCCATTTAGTCACTTATCTAGTGGCTATTAAAGTGTTACACACATTGTGAAAATTAGAAAGAGGGGCCAGCTGTGAGAAGATAAGAGTCTTCAGTACAAGTCTCAGTGGTAGGTCTGTGTCAGAACTGGAAGACAGTGTGTCCCTTCCTCCGACGCAGTGGAGCCCTGTGCTAGGTCGATGACTTAACTAATAGACCTTGGGTAATTTTTCAACTTCTGCTCATTCGCTTGGCTGGACATTCATGTTGTGCACAGATTACACAGCTGTACGTGGTGGCCTGGCTACTTTATTGGGTGCTTTATTTTGTTATCTCATCAAAGCCTGGTGTTAACGCCTCTGTTGTGTAGATCTTGTTATCCCCATATGGCCAGTGAGGAAACTCAGGCAGGTCAGTTGGCTTCAAGTTCATGAGATTTGTATGTAGTAGAACTGAGATTTGTGCCCCCTTCCTGTTACTTCAGTTCTAACAGACTTTCCATTATGCCACTTTCTTGTTTTTTGTAGGGGGTGGGGGTATGTAATTGGGTTTACTTATTTATTTTTAATGGAGGTACTGGGGATTTTAAGTGAGGACCTCCAGGACCTCGTGCATGCTAAGCGTGCACCCTACCACTTGAGCTATACCCTCCCCCCGTGCCTCTTTCTTGTATCCTGTGTGTCACTTGAGTTTTAAGACTTGAAAGCTTATTAAATTCCTCCATCTGAAACCAGAGCAGGAACTACCTGACATGTTGGGAACCTATTTATCTTGCCTGAGTCTGCGCTCAGATTACTGCTCACTTCCCATTGCTTCCCCACATCAAACACCTGCCCTTTCAATACAGAACTTTCAGGGGCTTTGGCAATGTTCCTCTTCCCTTACTGCTGAACCATAGCGAGATCTCTCCTACTTTCATGAAGTTGCCACAATGCTGTGAATCAGAAGGAATTCTGGAATTTGGTAGGGGATTGTGTAATCACTGGAATGCCTGGAAGCTTTTTATTCAAAGAAGACATAAAGGTCTCAGATATGAAACTCGTGCACACATACAGATACCCAAGGGCACAGAGAGAAAGCCAGGGGGGGCCATGGCAGAGGAGACTGGAGGAAAGGCTTTTATAATTCCTTTCTTTTTTCACCAGTGAGATACTTACTGCTGCACTTGCAGACAACGTGACAACCTGGTTTTTCCGTCACCAGTCTCTTTCGTATTGCCTTCCACCTACACTATATTTCACTACTTTTTGAGTATGTGGAGAGAGCTGCCTGTTTTCTCTGTTCTCCTCAAGGGAGAAGAAAAACGGAGGCTAAAAGAGAATAACTCACAGAAGCTGAGGATGTCTGTGAGAAGTGGAGCTCAGCATAGCCACCTAGGAAGTCGATTTGTTGATCATCCTTGTACCTACCTGCACAGGAGCAAGGGTATTTGGAGAGAAGTGACTAGAAAGACAGAGGGCATGGGTAGCCTTGTTCCCACTATGTGGTCTGGCAAGAATCAGGCTTTGAGTATTTTGATGGGCTAAGTGATAGAGTAGAAAATAGCTGCATTAAGTTGCCTTGCTGGTGTCCCAAGGGTGGCCTGTCAGACTTGGGGAACCACAGCAGCAGGGCACAAGGTGCATATCAATTGAGATGGAGTCAAGGAAGGTGAAAGACACACAGTTGCCTCTCCTAGGGCAGGAAACTGCACAGGGGGTGTCCTGTAAAGACTCTTGGGAAGTGTACATGTGTCCTCTCAGTGGCCAGTGTTGGGACACCTGCCACACCAGGGGTGTCAGCTGTCAGTCACCGTCATCCAGGGAAGCCTTAATGATCCCAAAGAGGTTTATAACAGCAACCAGTTAGTAAGAGGGTCTTATCCCTTTCCTTCATCCCTACTTCTTCCACTTCATAACGGAGGCGCTGAAGCCTGGAAGAGCAAGAACAGGGTCCCAGAGCAGCCTGCCCAGCCCTGTCCCACCCCTGCATCAGGGGGGAGCTGGAAGAGGGTGAAAAAAAAAAAAAAAAAAAACAAAAGACATCCTCCCTTCCCCAGTCCATGTCCCCTGAGCCACAGAAATAGAAGCTTTGGTAGAAGGAAAACCTTCATATATGAGATTAGCATTTTGAACTATGTAAAAACAGGCATGTATTAATGAAAAGTGTACAGGTAGTTATGGAATCTGCCCAAGATTCAAGCAGTTGATTCCCAATGGGAAGGGGACATTTGATACAGGAGTTTGGGTAGTGACTAGAAAAAGAAACCAATAACTTCTAGGTTTTTATTTTTTAACCTCAGTGAGTAGAATCTGCCAAATAAATTGGTTTCAAGCAACCTAATTTTTTTACTCACCTATGTTCTTTGCTCCTCACTCTCCCACTGTTTTCCAGACGTCATCTCCTAATCTGTTCCTGAATTAACAGTGTCCTCTCTCAGGTTCTTCTGTTTGCCATCCATACCTTTCTGTCTTCATTAGGCATCTCTGGGTCATCTTAGAAAATAACTCCCAATTATAATCCAGTTTCTGGCTTATACTCCTTTTTGTTTTTGCTTTTTGCCTTTTGCATTGCCAGTAGCTAGTGGAAGGACAAAAGAAAGGGAGGAAGAGCAGGGGAGACTGAAAAGGAGTGTTGTCAGCCCGTGGGACCATGGGAAGAAAGCACCTGCTAAAATGGACCAGCTGGGTGAAGAACTTTATTTTTTTTCAGTGTTCAGGGTATTTGATTCAATTTTTTCTTTTTTTAATTGAAGTATGGTCAGTGTACAGTTGTGTTAATTTCTGGTATACAGCACAGTGGTTCAGTTATATATATATATATTCCTTTTCATATTCTTTTTCATTATAAGCTATTAAAAAGTATTGAATATAATTCCCTGTGCTATGTAGTAGGACCTTGCTATTTATCTATTTTATGTATAGTAGTTAGCATCTGCAAATCCTGAACTCCCTGTTTATCCCTCCACCCTTCCCTTTCCCTCCAGTAACCATAAGTTTGTTTTCTGTGTCTATGAGTCTGTTTCTGTTTGTAAATAAGTTCATTTGTGTCATTTTTTTAGATTCCACATATGAGTGATATCTTATGGTATTTTTCTTCTTCTTGTTTACTTCACTTAGTATGACATTCTCCAAGTCCATCCATGTTGCTGCAAATGACAGTATTTCATTCTCTTTATGGCTGAGTAATATTCCATTGTGTATATGTACCACAACTTCTTTATCCAGTCATTGGTTGATGGACATTTAGGTGCTTCCATGTCTTGGCTATTGTAAATAGTGTTTCTATGAACACTGGGGTGCATGTATCTTTTCGAATTAGAATTTCTTCTGGTTATATGCCCAGGAGTGGGATTGCTAGATCATACGGTAAGTCAATTTTCAGTTTTTTGAGGAATCTCCATACTGTTTTCCACAATGGCTGCACCAAACTACATTCCCACCAACAGCGTAAGAGAGTTCCCTTTTCTCCACAGCCTCTCCGGCATTTATCGTTCTGACCAGTGTGAGATGATACCTCATTGTAGTTTTAATTTGCATTTTTCTGTTAATTGTCTGGCTTATACTCTTGATGTCTGCTTCCCCACTTCTTCCTCCTCTAATGATGCAATTGTCATTTCCACAGTAGGTGTTCTTTCCTATTTTATTTGCAGCCTGATGTGCCAGTCTCTGTTTATGAACAGTATAAAATTATTCTTTTAGATCTCAGACTAACATTGTCTCAAAGATATAAAATCATGTGGAACCTACTGATTTACATTTACAACCCCCTTAGGAAAATGTAGCCACTGTTTCCACTTGGGTTCCTGGGGATTTGGATCCCTCAACTGCAAGAGGAAAGGGGACCCTCATGGCCAATGGAACTGGTTCAGGGCTTCTGATGGCACATGGTGATGACAGATGACCCAAAGAAGGGGAGCTGGGTTGGGATGGGGAATCTTTCCTGCCTGCTACATTTTGGTCCCAGCCTTCCTTGTTTCTCAGGGTATAGAACACACTCAACAGGTGTGTTCATTCCACATCTATTCAGTGCATATATGCTGAGCACCTACTGTGGGCCAGGCACTGGGCTAAGGAACTGTATGTACAGTGTGAACTTGAACTATCAATACCCTGTTCTCACAGAGCTTCTACCAGTGCCTGCATGTCTGAAGTAAGAGGACTTTGCTGTAGGTAAATTTACAGCCCTTCAAGACCTTAACTTCTATGAATTTAAGATTCATTTATGATTCCCAGGACAACAGCTTTCAAGTCTCATCTGGCTAGTTCTTCCTGGGAGTTGAGATGTCTGAGGGAGTCAAACTAAGACTGTGGGAGGGA
>NC_045698.1:116871442-116890316 GCF_009834535.1 Camelus ferus
TTCATTCACCTCTCATTGTTGGCAATTAAGTTCTTGTCTCATCACAGAAAGAATTCAGAGACAAGACATGCAGAGGTCAAGAAAATAAAGTGAGGGATTATTAAGCTGTATATAGTAGGCTTGCTCTCTAGGGGAGAGCGGGCAGGCTCAGATGAGCAGCTGCGCTGAGTTTCTTTGGCAAGTTGGTGACATAGGGTGTAAAAATGAATGGGTAGAATATTCACTGGGGAGAGAAGGGTTTGGGGTTGTATCCTTGATTTTCATCCCAGCTCCATCTTCCTGAGGAAAGGAGGGATTTTTGTCTTTATTTAGTCTGGATTGGAAGTGACATGCCACTGGTGTGTGATGGGTACTTCTTATCTGCAAGGCTAACTTTATTGTAATGAGGGTATAATAAGCAAAAGGTTTCAATTGGACACTGGAGATTCCTGCCCTCTCCTACCTTTCTTTGCCTCCAGGACATTAGTCACCCCAAAATGTGTGATCCCTTATCAGTCCAGAGGTTCCTGCTTTTTTGTGTCTTCCTAAGCACTCCTGTTCACATGATGTATGGTTTCCTGCCATTTTGCCTATGCCACTTTTTTTTCTGCCTATTCTTGCCATTTGATCTATGTCCCCCTTTCTGTGTTCATATCTAACTATCCGCCTGCTCTAACACCAGGACTTGGGATTGGTAAATATTATTCCCATCAGTTCCGTTGATCCTAGGTTGCAGAATTTCCACTATCAATAAAAAGCAATTTTTTTAGTCAAGAAATTAGAATTTGTTATCACTAATTATTACATTATTATTATTTCAAACAAGGTATAGTTAGGTTTTTGTTTCCTCTTAAATGCCTTCTGATTCTTACCAATACATAACAACCTGGCTTAAGAAACCCAAATTTAGCCCAATGTAACAAATGTCAGAATAATTCTCCACACAACATTAAGCCAATCCAGGCTCTTTTGGCAAGGTTCTGCTGTTGAGATTTATATTATTTAAAATAGAACATCATTTCAATTATTGGTGATGAAATGTTACCACTTTTAAGGAAAATAAATCTTAAACATTTGCCAGAAAATGATCAATTATTTCTGGCTCTGCCACTGAGAAGTCATCACTGTTGTGGGGTAAATTACGTTAATATAAGTCATACATTAAATTTCAAAATGTAAAGTCAATTTAAAATATGTATAACTTGAAAATATAATTGTATCCTTTTTTACATAAATTGACTCATTTACTTTATTCTGCCATCTCATAGTAAGGATACAAGGTAAAAAGAGTGCAATAGAGACATGTGGAAAGAGGTCTTAAGTAGCTTGTGTCACAGAATCAGCATGGCATAACTAACACTGTACACGATAAAGAACAATTTAAATAAACAAACCAAACGAAAAAATGTATTAACCTTACTAGAAGGTGGGATCATATCCAAAATGATCATTTTTAACTTTAAATATTCTGAATGTTTGAGAAGAGGGAAAATACTAATGATGTGTTTAAATTATGATCTTATAAGAAAATGAAGGGATTGTATAAAATTTAGCTAAGCATTCATTTTCACAAATTTGCAATTTAAGTACACAGCAATATAGAATCAATAATAATATGGCAATGATTTGTTTTACCATATCCTTTTGCCAATGAAACTTCAAACATTTCAGTGACTACCAGATCATTTACTAGCCTTTAGAACCAAATAACTTTAGATTTTGAAATTAAGCTTCGCTTCATCAATGTTTAACAAAAGGAAAATTTTTCTATTGTTCTTCTTTAGAGAAATAGTAAATAATGAGATCAAAATGACAAAATGGAAAGATCTTGGTTTTTAAAGTAATCTATGTTTGTCTATGGCTTGGAGCAGTTCTGCACGTGTTAAGTTAAATTAATGCACCTGTACAGATTTCTTTAGAAAACTTAATTATATGTTTTCCTTGTTAATTTAGATCATTAGAATGTAATATTCAATATTATTTATATTTATATTATATAAAAATATTACTATAGAAATCTCATGTTCATAGTTCATACAAGTTTAAAAAACAAAATTACCAATTGAATATGACCATAATTTAAAAATCAATAAAATTTAAATATGATTTTAATATATTGGATTATGTAGATTTGGCAAAATATGTATGATTATCTTACCATGGATCATTTGAAAAATTTTTCACTTTTTTCCTAAATAAACTACTAAAAATTTTGGCCTTTTCAAGAATTCATTATGTATATACTAAGTCTTTCTTGTTAATGCCTAATTGCTGCCAAAATGACCATAAAGACAAATAATAAAGATAAGCACTGACATCAAATGGCAAAATGTTTATACATTTTCTACATGATCATAAAATTCATCAGATATTCCAAATAAAACAAAACTGACAAAATTTACAATTTCCCAGGGATTAAGTGTTCACAAAAATATGTTTTAATCATCACCTCAGAGAATAAACCATTTAACTTCTTTGAATCTCAGATTCCTCATATGTTAAGTGGGTGAAGAGAAATGTGGACTAGATGACTGAGTGGGCTTTTTTTTCCCCCCTTTTGCCATCCATAATTCAATGAAAAACAATTAACATACATCTATTGAGTACCTAACATCAGTTGTGTGTGCAGGGTCTGAGGTTTTACTCTACTTGAATGCTAATAAGTTAGCCTGACATAGTTTCATGGACAGAACTGAACCTGTCAGCATCTTGTTCTTGGAGGTCCCAGCCTCTAGAACTGAGGAACAAATGTCCGTCGTTTAAGCCACAGACCAGCCTGTGGTATTTTGTTATAACAGTCCAACCTGACTGAGACAGTCAATAAGTTTTCATAAGAAGGGAACTAACATAATGTTTGAATCCTGAATAACATAGTGAAATTTTTAAATGGTTTATTTAATGCAATGGCTTTCATACTTGGTTCAATGTTTATTCATAAAATACATTTAATACTTTTCCTTATTTATTTAATCTTGGCAACTTAAATTTGATCCAATTTTGAAAAATAAATTACATATCTCACCTCACTTATGAGACCAGTTTGCAATGTACTGTAGCTGTTTTTAAATTTCTAGTGAATTCTACCACAAAAGTGAGGCATTTAATCTGTAAAATATCTTTTGATATTCTGACACTGAAGGTACTAGATAAGTGTAGGGTACTCATCTTGATATTAATATTTATGCTATGATACTAAGTAGAAGAAATTATCATTTAAAAAATTCATTGTAAGCCTGCTATCACTGAGACTAAGAATGATAGTTCAAAGTAATAATTCATGGCTCATTTCTGTCTACAAATACAAAATCTGAAAGTCAAGTCTAATTAGAAAATAGCATCATCTTTCTTCCCAATGATCCATAAACCGAGTCATGATTCTTTTTCCCTTTCTTTGCAGTTCTGTTCTGTTACAGCTTTATTTCCCTTCTGACATTTTGATTCCACTTATGGAAGTTTTCTTTGAAAAGAAGTGTCAATCCTAATCAGGTCTAAATTCTCCCTGGTAACATATTCTGTGTGGACAGAGGAGGAGGAATCTCATTTTAACAGAACAGACACCTGCCAGTCAGTTACCTAAATATAACTATCACATGGTTTTAAGCCACAGAAAAATTCTGTATATTTTAGAAATTTGAAAATGTCTAGTAAGAAGTGATTTTCAGTATTTTTTTTTTTAGTAATCACATTAAATCACTTTAAATGACACATTTACCACTGATTTCTTCCTTTTTTTTTTTTTTTTTTGTAAGTTTTCAGTACTAGTTATTTTCCCTGGACAGCATTCCAGTTCATCTATTTTGTAAAAGGTTTACGCAAATATAGAGATTGCTTATGTTCTCCTTTTACCTTTAGGGAAAAGTGACTGTGCTTTTAAAAGTTCTTAATTGTTTTATCATCCACTTTTCAACTAAATCCATTAAATATACATAAATCAGTTTGAGGGAAGAAAGCAATTTTGAATACATAAGATGCAATATGACATTTTACAGTTAATTTGGGTTTTAATTTAGCTTCATTATATAGAAAATGCTTAATGAATGAAGTAAGTGAAAGAAGTGAAACAGAAAAAGATAAATACTATACCGTATTACCTATACGTGAAATCTAAAAAAGCTGTACTCATAGAAACAGAGACCAGAATGGTGGTTGTGAGAAGAAGAGGGGTACAGGAAGAGGCTGGTAAAGGCTGCAAGAAAAAAAAAAAGAAGAAGAAGAAGAAGAAAGAAAGAAGTAAATTAAGATCGTCTGAGGTGAAGAAAATCTAAGAGAAATGTTAGCCTTTTAGTATAGTAGACCTATACTAAAAGAACACCTAAAAGAAATTTTCTAAACAGAAAAAAAAAACCATTAAAAATAGGAAACGTGAAACAAGAGAAAGAAAGAATAAGAAAAGGGCAAAGCGTGGGGAAATATAACAGACACTCCTTTTGAGGTTTCTAAACTATGTTTGATGACTGAAGCTAAAATTGCCATATTCTTATATGTATATTTCAATGTATGTACAGAAAATATTTAAAACAATTAGATTACAGATGGTGCAGGATAAAAGGACATACCTCTATATATAAACCTACTTCACTTGAACTTTTAAAATGTTGATGCCGATAAACTTTGATATGCTTGTATATATAAGTCAACACCAAGAGCAACCATGAAGAAAGAAATATATATAAAGAGAGATACACATAAAATACTACAGATCAAAATGAAAAAACCAAAATGGAATTCTAAACAAATGTCTCACAAACCTACAGGGACACAGAAAAATAAATAAATAAATAAAACAAAGAACAGAGAGAATAAACAGAAAATAAAATAAAATGGCAGATTTAGGCTCTAACCTAACAAAAATTACATTAAAATAAACCATATAAAAACACAAATTAAAAGACAGAGATTGGCAAAATTGATTTTTAAAAATGATCCAACTAATGATGTCTACTAGGAAAAATTCTCTTCAAATATAATAATAGAAATAGGCTGAAATATGTTAAAAATGAAAAAAAAGATGGAAAAAAGCTGTACAATGCAAATATTAATCAAATATAGAAGGGATGGCTATATTTTTAACAGATAAAGTATATTTACAAATAAAGAAAATTACTGAGACATACAGGGACATTACATAATGGTAAAGGGGTTAATGCACATAAGCAATCCTAAATGTGTATGCATCAAACCACAGTACTGAAGAAGACATGAAGCAAAAACTGAAAGAACTTAAAGGAGAAATAAGCAATTCTACAATTATATCTGGAGACTTTAAAACACTTAATTTCAACAATGATAGAACAACTAGGCAGAAAATCAGCAAGAATACGGAATAACAAATACCACCAACCAACAGGATCTAATCATATTTACAGAAAACTCAAACCAACTGCTCAAGGATACATATTCTTTGCAAGGATCCAAGACATAAATACCAAGATATACTGAACTGCAAAACAAACCTCAACAAATTTTAAAGAATTAAAATCATATAGAGTGTGTTCTCTGACCATAGTGGAATCAAACTAGAAATAGATAACAGGAAACTCTCCAGTTGCTTGGAAACTAAACAACACACACCTAAATTATCCAAGGATCAAAGATAAAGTCTAAGGAAAATTTTCTAAAAAATGCATAGAACTCCATGAAAATGAAAATATAACATAATAATACTTGCTGGAGACAGCTAAAATAATTCTGAGAGGGAAATGTACAGCGTGAAATGCTTTCACTAGAAAAGAAGAAAATCTCAACAAATCTAAGTCACTCAATAAACTAGAAAAAGAAGAGCAAATTAAAAATACAAAGCAAACAGAAGGAAGTAAATAATAACAAAGCAGAAAGCAATGGAACTGAAACGAAAAAGGTAATAAACAAAATTAGTAAGACAGAGGATACCCAACTACAGACTCTACACCCAACAAAAATATAAGGTAATACATAAACACTCAGATTTGGCAACTTAGATGTAACGCACCAATCTCTGGAAAAGTACAAACTACCACAATGCATCCAATTTGACATAGATAATTTGAAAAGCGCTATAACTATTCAGGAAATTGAAACATTATTTGAAAAACTCTCAGAGAAATCCCCAGGCCCAGATGATCTCACTCGCAAGTTCCACCAAACATTTAAAGGATTACAATCAATTCTACACAATCCTTTCAAAAATAAAAGGAAACACTTTCTCACTTACTTTATGACACTAGTATTATTTATCAAAACCAGAAAAGGGCAACATAAAAAGAAAATTACAGGCAATATTCCTCATTAATTTAAATGAAAACATTCTCAAAATATTAGTAAATATAATTCAGCAATATATTAAAAATTTATCATGACCAAGTTGTTTTTATTCCAGGTATACAAAGCTAGCTCAAACTTGTAAAATTAATATAATCCATTATATCAACAGGCAAAACGAAAAGCGTAACATGACAGTATCAAGGATACAGATAAAGCATTTTCAAAAAATCAATACCCATTCATGATAAAAACCCAGAAAAACTGGGATATAGAGGGGACTTCCCAAGTTGATAACCAACACCTACAAAAAAAAAAAAAAAAAAAAAAAAAAACTTATAGCAAGTATCACACTTAAAAAAGACTTAAAATTTTCCACCAAAGATCAGAAACAAGGCAAGGGTGCTCACAACCATCACTGGTCTTCAAGACAGTTGTGGAAATTCTAACCAGCACAACAAGCCAAGAAAAGGAAATAACATGCTGACAAATCAGAGAAGAAGAAATAAACCCCCTTCTCTACTTGCAGATGATACGATAGGTAGAAAATTCCAAAGAATCTATTTAAAAAAAAAAAACAAAAAACCTCCTAGAACTAAGTTATTCAGCAAAATTGTAATATACAAAATCAACATACAAAAAGTCTGTTGAGTTTCTAGATCCCATAAATGAATACTTAATAAACGAAGTTAAAGAAAAAAAAAAAAAAACATACCGTTTTCGCTGGGCATAAGGGGACGAGGGAGACGCAGACTGAAGGAACCTGACCGTAGAAGGCACTGCCAGCACACCGACGGTCCTTCTCGGAGACTTCAGCGTGAGCGCCAGCGTGGAACAGGTGGACCCTCTCAGAGCTCCCGCACCTGACCACTAGGTGCTCCACTGCGCGTGCGTAGCAAGGCTCTCCCTGCATGTGCTCCCGAGATCCTAAACACCTGTGGCTGGAGGAGGCCTCTCTAGGGCAGTAGGACCGAAACCGGGCGTGGTGCTGCTGTGCGGGCCGAGGCGGTAACTCCTTGGGCACTCCTTGCCCTGCTGACTGACATCGCTTCTCCTCTCCTGGGCTGAGGCAACTGACGGAGAAAGGGGAGGCACGGTTAAAAAAATATATACTATTTACAATAATTCAAAAAATATGAAGTACTAAATTTAACAAAACATACAGGGCTGCATATGAAAACTGTAAAATACTAAGGGAATAAGATCTAAATAAATTGAAACACCATTGAAACGAATTGAAAGATTCAACATAATTAAAAAAATCAGTTCTCAAATTTAAAGGTTTAATGCGATTCCTATCCAGATTCCATCCAGTTTTTTGTAGATATAGCCAAGATCATTCTAAAATTCACATGGAAATGGCAGGGAACTAGAATAGCAAACAATTTTGAAAAAGAAGAAATTAGGAAGATTATTCTACCTGATCTCAAAATTTATAAAGCCACAGTAGTCAAGACCATGGCATTGGCAGAGGGATAGACAGGCAGATCAGTGGAACAGAACAGAGAACCCAGAAATAATTCCACATAAGTATGGCTAGCTGATTTTTGACAAAGATACATGTGCGATTTAATGGGAAAGAAAATCTTTTCCAACAGTGTTGGGATAATTAGATATCCATAAGTCAACAAAACAAAACGAAACAAAAACCACCTCAACATGCATTATAAATATTCAAATATGTAACATAGAACTATAAAACTTCTGGATGATAACATAGGAGAAAATCTTCTGGATCTAGGGCTTGGTGAACAGTTCCTAGCCAGTACATCAAAGAAGTGTTCCATAAAAGAAAAAAAATCAATAAATTGGACTTGATCAAAACATCTTTTCTGTGAAAGACCCTATTAAGAGATGAAAAGACAAGATTCAGGCTTGGAGAAAATACTTGCAAACCTTATATGTAACAAAGGACTCTTTATCTCAAACACATAAAGAAATTTAGATCCTAGCTTTATATTTTTATATCTCTTTTTATAGTAGATTATGTTCTAAATCTTTGTTGAAATAATCAGCTAATTAGATCATGCATAATGCAAATGTACTATTTTTTACGAGTGCAGTGGGAATTGAACTTCAGGAAGAAGTCCAGAAAATGGTTATTTTTCATCTTTTAACAAATAGGCAAAAGAATCATTTATGTAACTAAATGTTAAAAATATTTTATGAAGAATAGTTTGGGCATGTTGTGGCTCAACATACCTGGCAAGTCACTGTGTAAAGGATGCACACACATTAACTGTTCATTCTCTAACAGAGATGATTCTCTATTAAGCCTAAACTAATAGAATCTTTGTCCTGTACCGTTCATTTTCCCCCAAGAAGCTCTCAAGTCTTTAAGATAATGGCTTGCTACACAGCTTATGATTCTTTTGATGAAGAATCTAGCAGGCTTCTAGCATATGAAGTTTTAGAATAGGGAGAAAGTCTATTGTTATAGAAACCAGATATTTCGCAGCTCAAGGCCAGAGTATAAGAAAGATTGATTGTAAAGGCCAGTGAAGGAATGTTTGAGGATGACTGAAAGTTTCTGTATCTTAATTATAGTGATGGTTACATGACTGTATGTATGCGTCAATATTTCTCAATGGTCTATCAAGCTTTGGACTTAAACAGTAATTTTGAAGACCCATCCACCTACCCTCAACACTGGGAAACATTCACCAGTAGCTCTTTTGAACTTGGGTAATTCATCATCAGTAGGATGTCACTTGTATTTCTTCTCTCATCTATTGGGCATTTGTTACATTCCATCCAAGCCCTTTTTGCTGAAGTCTCATCATTCACTCCAACAAATTCTGAGAATATACAGAACTACCTCTTGTTGTGCCATCAGAGCACACTGCTCTAGACACAGCCTCTGGCCTTTTAGTTCCTCAAGTGTGAATCAGACATGCTACCACTGAATCTTCCAACTGGAGAGGATAAGCTCTCTAAGAAGTCCCACTGAAACCCTTCTCAGCTGACTTAAAGTTGGGAGAAGGATTCGCTCATCCCTCCTACACATTTACAATAACCTTTAAAGAAATCCTTTCTCTAAAATAGAACCCCTCTCCTGCAGAGATTTGAGTTTAAAAAAAAAAAAAAAAAACAGTTCATAGTTGTCTCTTCTGCAAGTCTTATTTTACATGGAATAGCACTTCATTTTGAATAGAAGAGCATCTGTCCTCCCTTTCTTGGGCTTTAGTCACAACTACCATAAAGCTTCTCATCTTAATATTTTATTGTATTTTAGAAAAATAAAACATAAAAATTTAAATATTAAAAATATATACAAAAAAATGTTTTTATTCCATCCCATGCCTGTAAGTCTTCCTCTCCATATACAACAACCATTTATAGTTTCTTGTGTTATATGTGTTTGGGTACACACATATGAGTAAAATGGAAATAATGATATATGTGTTATACATTATTTTGCAGCATGCTTTTCCTCTTAAGGATATATTTAGCAATATTTTAACATCAGTATGCAGATATTTATCAATTTTTAGTGACTGCATGGCATTTCCTTCCGTGACTATAACCAAAATCCCCTATTTCAGAATATTTAATATTTTTTCATTCTTTTGATATTACAAACACTGAAGCAATGAAAAAAATTTAATGTATTTAAAGGACATACAAAGTTTATTTTATACAAGAAAAACTAGAATTAAAATTGTTAGATCAAAGTATATAGTGACTGTATATTTTGATAGATATTGCCAAACTGCTCTCCTAACTTGTCAGACCAGTTATGCTTACAGCAATGGGAGCCAACAGCTTTCTTACACCCTTGGAACTCTGTGTGATCAAACGTTGGGCTTCAACAATATGAGAGAAGAAAAGCAATACCTCATCCTCATTTTAATACAAATCATGCCCTTTTCATATTTTCTATTTAGCTGTTAGGTTTTTTTTTTTTTTCCTTTGTGTAATTTGTTCATACTCTGGTTATATTGAGTCTACAACCTAACCTGAAATTTTATATTATCATTTCATGGTATTTTTACTTTGCAATAATTTTATGTTCTATTTTTTAATACTTTTTTAAACAGAGTCTAGAAATTTCATCTTGCTTATAAATTTTATTGCTACTACAAAATACTTATGTTTTGATGTTTATGCATAAATACTTAATTTTCTAAATTACTATAGTGTCATGTGAAGAAGTACTGAAACTGTACAAGGAGACATTCCTGCTCTATTCATTTAATATATACCTAAGGAATACTTGGGGGAAAACCACTTTAGAATAGCCTGAATTTATGAATAAGATAAAAATCTTTCTCTTAGTTGTAGACTTCTGTCGCAATTCTCCTTAAATTTTTGGCTGTTAGAGAAAAATATGTAATAATACTTGTACCTTGTATCTCTATAATATTTTGTATATTGAAAATTACTTGAACATGCATTACCTAAATTAGACCTGATAACTAGTATATAACAAATTAATGTCCAATATAACTATCTTTATTGTTTTTTTTTAATTTTTAGATAATCACAGATTCACCTGTATTTGTAAGAAATAATACAGAGAGATAATAATGTACCCTTCACCCAGTTTCATCCAACGGTAACATCTTATAAAATGACAGTATAATGCCACAACCAAGTATTATTCTTATTTCATAGTAGAAATATACTTAATAATGTCTTATATTGGTAACAATCTTCCACTGGGCAGATAGCCTATCAGATGAATGCTAGAAAATCCTACTGCAAATAGAAAAAAAAAAAAAAAAAAACAACTAGGCATAGTAAATGTATATATAAGGAATACTATCACATACTGCTAAAAGACACAAAAGGAGATTTGAACAAATTAAAAAAATGTTATTTTCTTGTATACAAAGACTCAACATCATAAAGATGATTAATTATGAATTTCATCTAATACCAACAAATATCCTATTAGGTTTTATAAAGTTTCTTCCTGGAACTAGTTAAATTGATCATTAAGTTTACATAAAAAAATTAGGAGCAAAAATAGTTCAGACATCCTTAAAAGAAAACAATAGGAACAGACTATCTTTTACTAAGGGAAGATTATGTTTTGGAACATGGATAGACAGCACAATGGAGAATTAACACATCCAAAATAGACCCCAGAAAGGAAGGAAACTTAGAATATGATAAAGGCAGCATTTCAAGCCAGTAAGGAAAACACAGACTTTCACATAAATAATGTTGTAATAACTATATTTTCATGGAAACAGTTAAAATTAAGTCCATTTGTGATATCAAAAATCAGCATAAATTCAAAATGGATTTTTAATTCAAAATGAGAAAAGTAAAACCACCCGTGTATAGAAATTAACACATCAATAGATTTTAACCTAGAGTTAGAAAAAAAATCTAAGTATGACTTGTAATTCAGAAGAAAGAAATGATTGGTAATTAGGACAAGAGAAGTGAAAAAAATTAGAAAAAAAGTTTGACTTGGCAAGGCAAATAACTAAATGAAAAAAACACTTGTAATTCATCTCAGAGGCAAACTGTTCCTAATATATATAGAAGTTATAGAAATTATTAAGTCAAAGGCCAACAATTTGGTAAGAATATGGACAAGTTATACAAATAAATCATAGAAGAATATACGTAATTGGCTTTTAAAATCATATTTTTTAAATGGCCAATCTTGCTCATAATAAGCAAAAAAAAAAAAAAGAAAAATATTTTAATCTCATCATATAAAAATATTTAAAAGTTTAAAATTAAGTTTGTTTTTTAGCAAAGTTGTAGGGAAACGAGAAAACATTTTGTTCTGGTGGAGATTCAAAACTGTTCAACTCATAAGAAGGGGGACTATATGATGTCTAAAATTAAAGCATATTTGCACTTTGAACCAACAATATCATTTTTAACAATTTTACCAAATTGCAAAAATACAAAATGACCTTTACACAAATACATTTACTGCAGTGTTATTTTAAGTAATTAAAGGTTGAAAGTGTCAGGGAGGAAGGAATTTTCCTCTGCTCTTTTAGGTTCTGTTTGGTCTAAGAATTAAATTGATATAAGACAGATTAACAGGAAATAATCAAACAAAATTTAATAACATGGACATATGGGAGAGACCAAAGACAGCTGAGTAACTCATTAAAATGGCTAAACTCCTCACCTTAAATACTATTTTCAGCTAAAGGCAAAAAAAAATGTTGCGGGTAATGGTTTGGTACTCCGAACGGGAGGAAGGCAATTCACATGGAGCTGGAAAAGCAAATGTTTTGTTAACAAGTATTTGCTGGGCCCTGCAGATGTTGCTGAAACTCAGATTCAGCTGTTGGCTGCTCAAAGCCAATACTACAGAAGCAAGTGTTAGTAGAAGGGGAAGTCTGCTTTATTCCAGAGGCCAGCAACCTGGGGAGAAGGTACATTTGTGTCTAAAGGCCAACTCTCCGCTGCTGGTCAGTGGACAAGAGCTTTCAAAGAGGAGTTCCGGGGTTGTACGGGTGGAAGGAGGGGACTACATGCAGCAGTCAGCCCTGACAGTCATCTTGAAATTAGGCACGTGATGGTCTGATTAGCATCATGTTGATTGTTTTAAGTACAGTTAATCTTCAGTTCCAGAGTTTGTTTGTTTCCATTTCTTTGAAGCCAATTTTCAGAACTTTGGCAGCTTATGTCATGGCTACAGTCTGGTCATCATGTAGTTAACTTTTTCCACCTGGTGGGAGTTTCAGTATCTATAAAACAGCTTGAATCACAAAATAATAATCAATAAGAATGCAGTAATCCAATCACAAAGGACAGTCAAATGTGCTTACACATACTCAAGAGGCTTTTTTCAAGCTCCTCAGGTGATTAGGTAATGGGGTAGAACAAAGCTGACTCCATATTTCATCTGTTCCTTTAGTTCTAACCATGTGCTCTGCTTCCTGTGCTTAGCCATGTTGATTCTCTACCTTTTGTAAAAGAATGTTGCCTATAGCCTGAAATATACAGGACAGCTCATTCTCAAGGCTCTGACTTTTCCATTCATATAGAGATAAAAACTTGCAGAACAGAGAATAACATTTGTCTTGTACGTTTACAGGATCATTGTGACCTGACCTATCTGGGCAGATGCAGAAACAAAGGATTCCAACACCAAGAAGGGTGCAACAACCAACCAAACTCCTCCTCTTTCAGTATAAAAGGAGCCCGAATTCTAATTTGGTTAAGATGGTTCTTAATAACGTTAATCCGCCACTTTCTTCATCTGCTGGCTTTCCTAATAAAGTCATTATTCCTTGCCCCAACACCTCATCTCCCAATCTATTGACCTGTCCTGTGGTGAGCAGAGCAAGTTTGGACTCGGTAGCAATTACAAATATATGTTTCATAAGCTGTACTTAACATTGCACCAGCTTTTGCTTTGGCTTTTGAGGTTTACCTTGTACACAATATAAGGAGAAAACGACTACTCACGCATCTCAGATGCTGCAGTTGCCCATGCTCCTTGACCACATACAGAATGTTTTAAGGTAACAGCCACAAAAGCTATTCAGATTTTGCATATTCAGGAAGAACAAAATATATATTTCTGATGGTTTCTTCTGTTAGTGATTCTCGCCTACATTTAAGAGTGCTTGCCCCTCCCTTGGAAGGCAGAAGGCTGAAATTAATGTATCAGTTTAAAATTCTTAATTGATAAAGGAAAGAATAATACTTAAAATGCAAATATTCCATTTTTAGCAGAATTTGAAAAAAAAGTTTGAAACTACTGTTTTTTTCTTTTAATTTTTGAAAGAATTGTTATAGCATTTGACATCTTCTTGGCCAAATGAATCATTCATACAGTTTTCCAGTTCCATTAAATTTATGACCAACCTTCTTGTAGTGGTTATGAATAAAAAGGTTCAGTATAATTCACAGTGGGAATTTTTTATTGGTTTCCAAGTAACACTGAAAGTGCCATGATTGCATTTTACACTTGAAAAAAAAAATTTACTGTTTTTTTTTCCCTTTCATTTCAATCCTGATTGAAATTGTATAAAGAATAGCTGTAAATTGCTACTATATCTAAGTTAGAAATAATTGTGCAGAGAGAGGGACTAATGGGAAATTAATAATAATAAATAACATCTTAATTTCATGTAAAAAATCAAGTCCACATTATACGAAACAATTTATATGTATGAAGGTAATACCATTTCCACCTCCAAATAAATATGTGTATGTTTATTTTATTTTGGCTTTTAATCAGTAAACTTTATTTCTTTCCCTCACACTATTTAATCTTGACCAAGGAATACTGCACCAAGAAATGAAAAAGGTATGTCAGTAGCAGATCCCACCCATCGGCTGTCCCAGAAGGGGCTGCAGTCCACTTTTTAATGGTGCCTGCATATTATGCAGAATCATTTGCAAACCAGGCCCGGTCTCCTCCTCCTTTGTCAACTGATTATGGGAAACTCCCTATGAGGCCACAGACACAGGCTGGAAGAGAGAATGCAGGGCAGTAGGAGTGAGGACCACAGGCATTTAGGCCACTTCTTCATGTTGCTTACTTGCTCCTTGAGGGTCAGTTCAGACCCAGTCACGTATATACCACTTCCATTTGACAATGATGTGCATGCCTAACTTTATGGTTTCATGGACCAAGCAGCACACAGTTCAAGATGAGCAGCTCAGGTCGCATAGTAATTTGGTGGCCCATGGTTAAGCATTCTGTCACTACTAAGACCCAATATGAGGCCAAGAGATGTGTCTTCAAAAAGAGAACAATTGTATGCAGAGGATAATAAGTCTGTGCTCCGATATCTTAAAGGTCTGCAGTATGATTCATCTACAGGGGCCTGCCAAAGGCTGCAGACTGCATCTTTATCTGCCACTGACACTTGAAGCACCATTGGATCTACTTGGTTATATGGTCCAAGCAGAAGGTCAGCTTTCACAGAAGTCTGGACCTTATACTGAACTTTCTCCTGGCCTGGGCCTCACTCAAATAAACAACTCTTCAGATCACCTGATAACTGGGCTAGAGTGACATATGAGGAATATGTGGTCTCCAAAATCCAAAGAGGTGAACTAGATGTTGCGCCTCTTTTTTGGGTGTAGGAAGGGCTAGATAAAACAACTTATTTTTAACCTTAGAAGGAACATCTTGACATGCCTTACACCACTGGATCCTAGAAATTACACCAAGGTCCCTGAATTTTTGTCAGATTTGTTTTCCACCCCATGGCACAAAAATGTCTTACCAATAAGTCTAGACTAGTTGCTACTTCTTGCTCACAAGTTCCAATTAGCATATGTGCTCAGTGTTATGAACTAGTGTGATCTCTTTGTAGAAGGGAAAAGGAGATCAATGTCCCTGCAAAGTAAATTATGACAAAGGGCTGGATCACTGATAAACCCATGAAGCAGGACAGTGAAGGTATACTGCTGGCCTTGCTAGCTGAAAGCAAACTGCAGGTGGGACTCATTGACAGGGATGGATAAAAAGGCATTTTCCAGACCAATAGCTGCATACTGGGTACCAGGGCATGTGTTAATTTGCTCAAAGCAATGAAATCACACTTGGGGCAGCAGTTGCAACTACAATCACCACTTAATAAAGCTTACGATAATCTACTGTCATTCTCCAAGAAACATCTGTCTTCTGCACAGGCCACAGAGGAGAACTGAATGGGGGATGTGGTGGGAATAACCACCCACGCATCCTTCAAGTACCTGATAGTGGCATTCATCTCTGCAATCCCTCCAGGAATGCAGCATTGCTTTTGATGTTCTATTTTCCTCTGCAGAAGCAGTTATAGTAGCTCTACTTGGCCCTTCCCACCATAACAGTCCCCACGCCACAGGTCAGGGAGCCAGTTGTGGGGATTTTGCCAATTACTTCTACATCTATTCCAATTATGCCTTCTGGAAACAGAGAAATAACCACAAAATGAGTCTGGGGACCCACTGTGCCCACTATGAGATTGCACAAGCCTCTACTCTGATTAGAGGGTCACAGTGACATTTTGGGTCTCCTGGAATTAGTGTCACTTCAGAGCTAGGGTTCAAAAGCCCCCAAAGGGTCTTGTTATTCCTTTTCCCTAATGCATAGTTACCTTGGATAAAGGCTATAGTTCCCTTTGGGGAAGACTGGGAGAAAGATTAATGATATAAACTGCTGGTCATGTACCAGGGTTCATCCTCAAGGGGACCCAGGCTTCCCTTCATTCAAGAGATTCTAGGTCTGTAAACTGGCTCAAGTCTGGGAATTGATTGAGGGGCCACGACTCTCTGTTCTTATAATTCAGGTTAGACTTTTGTTCACTGACCTAGAATTTTTCTGCTTGTACAGATCAAGCAAGAGTTTAGCAGATTCCTTATCTGTTTCTCTTCTAGCCAACAGCACAGGTCTGCATGAGTCAGACTATTCTGATTGCTGCTTTGACTCTGCTGTCCATTATGCTAACCACAGTCACCTAGCCTTTGGTGACTGAGTGACCCATTTGGGCCTCACCACCCTAGTATCCAATTATTCCCAGTGTATTTAGGTTTCCCAGTTCAGTAGCTGCATTTCCCACTGTGAGGTCTGGCCTACAGAGAAGAGCGATCACAGAGCTCTCAAGGATGCCAGGGCTCCCCCCCGACAAATTTATTTCTCACAGTTTGGTGAAAAGTATGTCTTCTGAATCCTTTCAGTGTAGGTGAGTAGGTCTTTAATGACAAATCTCCTCTAACACTCAATACCCCTCAGCCTTTGAATCCCTTCCTTTACAGTAACCAAGACAGATCCTACATTTCTAATTTACTCACTGTGGACCATCTAAGGGTCCATGTTTCAGCCAACCAAACAGACTGTTAGAGCCCTTTATAACTCTCCATGTTGCAGTATTAAACGTAGAATCTCTGCTAAGTGAGGCTTTATCAATAAATTCAACCTGATCCAACTTTATATTCTTTTACTATTATCCCACATCCTTGGTATCTATTCCCACACATACTTCACTTAATTTCTTTCTGCATAAATATGAAAGCTCAAGTAGTCCTTTTGAAGTAGAGTGCACCTTCTCATGGGTCACACCTTGTGCCTCATCTTTAGGGACCTGTTAGGACTTGAATCTAGTCAGAGGTCTAGAAGTAAAAGAAGGGTGGTGGGGATGGTCCTGAAGAGACCTGCCCTGCTTCCCAACTGACTCAGAGGAGGCCATTACAGTCTCCTTAGACTATGCAAAGTTAATTCCTTCACAGTTCAGATGACAGGGATGAGAGGCTGATACTACTGGTTGTAAAGAGGCCACTTCTGCTGAGGATAGAGAGGCACTAATCAATGCCCTCACTTTAACAGTAGACACACCCTGTGAGACTGTACATTCAACTTGTAATTCAGCCAGTGCAGAAGGAGATTCTGCATTGATTTTCAGCAATCTCAGCCCTGAGGCTACAGGAGGTAAGGGTCTCCTTCAGGGAACAAGAGAAATTTTAAGGTCACTTATGTGTTACTTGAGATGGAAATTCAAATCCCTGAGCTCATCTTTTCCTTTTACCACCTTGTCCAATGACATTAAGAGCAACCACTTGATCTCAGTATATTTCATTAGTTTTCCACAAATGTTTAAAAGTACCATACATCCAGTCACCCAGCTCCTAGCTTCTGTGAGTGGTTGACTAGAAGTATCTAATGCAGACATTTCATGCATCTTATTACTAGTTAATACTATGGATCATCAGTGCTGTCTTACTAGTAGAAGGAGTCATTAAGAGCTTTAAATCTAACCAGATTAAAGAGCCAATTCCAGAAACTCCCAAACCAATTCTTATAACTCATCCTTAAAATTCTGGTCCTCTAGAACCACTCTAAATGCCAAAATTTTCAGAGAAACAGAACCAACAGGATATATGTTGATACAGATTTCTATCTATATCTATCTACCTATAAGCTTTGCCTTTCTTAAAGTAAGATAAAGCCAATACATAATTTTATTCATGTACATTAAGTTTACATTTATAGTATTTTTCTATTCTGACACCAGTTATTATTTGTTGTTTGTGGTGGTGGTGATGGTAGTGTGTATGTATTGTGTAGGTAGATACGAGAGTTTCATCAGATCAAAGCAGGCAGTAGAGAAGTGTATATTGTATATTCAGGAAATCTAATTATCTTAAAGCTTATGCTGGGCAAAAGTAATCCATATGTAGTAGAGAATAACCTTTGTTTTGTTGGAGGTTTACAGGGACACCATGACCTGGCCCACAGGGATGGCTGCAAGAACAAAGAATGCCTGCAGCAAAGAGATTGCAACAATCAACCACACACCCTCCCTTGTTTTTCTGTATAAAAGGAGCCTATATTCTGACTAGAGCAGGATGGTTCTCCAAGACATTATCTGCCATCCTCTCTGTCTGCCAGCTTTCTGAATAAAGTTGCTATTCCTTGCCCCAACACCTTGTCTCCCAATTTACTGCCTGTCGTGCGGCAAGCAGAAACGAGTTTGGACTCGGGCAAACACACCGCATCATGGGCAATATCCAGTGGAGAAAAATCCATACTGTTTTTACATAATTATAGGAGCAAGATGGAGGAAGGGAATCTATGGTGAAGTTTCCTTGTTAAGAAATGGTCTGGTTAGAATGGGATATTTCAATTACTGGTAGTAGCCTATTCTTCTCTTGAGCTAACTCCAATCTATTGGGCAGACTCTCCATTAAACTCTCAAAATAAGAAAGGAGATGAGGCTCAAGGGCCATTCAGATC
>NC_045699.1:0-42500 GCF_009834535.1 Camelus ferus
TTTGATATTCCGTGTTCCAAACACGCTACACGCATCACGAATTCAACAAACGTTCTTTAAAAAGTTGTGAACATGTGTATTACCGAACTTTCATCCACCAAACAAGGCATATTTACACCTAGAATTATTTATTTTGATTTAGTAGATTTCTCGTAATGTCAGCCTCTAAAATCATGCAGTTTTCACAGAAAACTCCTCTTGGAGCGAGGTCTACCCAATAGACATGTAATTTACACTGTTTCCCTCACTATAACATTCCATGTTCTGAACACGCTACATGCATCAATGTTTTGACAAATATTCTTAGAGGAGTTTGTGAGCATGAGGATTACCAAACTTTCGTCCACCATACAAGTCATATTGACACGTAGAAGCATTTTCCCAAATTTCGAATACTGTTTTCCTAATGCAGTTTTGAAAATGAGTCAGATTTCGAGGAAAATGCTTTTGGGGAGCGAGTTTCTACCGAATACACTGTAATTTACAAAGTTTGTTAATCACCGTGATATTCTGTGATCCGAACACTCTACATGGATCACGGATTCGACAAACATTCTTTAATGAGTTGTGAACAATGTGGATTAAAGATCTTTCATCCACAATACGAGGCATATATACACCTAGAATCATTTAGTCTGATTTCTCATATTTTTCGTATAAGGCCTTTTCCAAAATGAGGCAGAATGCACAGAAAAATACTATTGTGCGAGTTCTACCAAAGAAGGTACATAATTTACATAGCTCCACTCACCGTAACATTCTGTGTTCCGAACACACTACATGAATTGACGAACTCGACAAACATTCATTAAGGAGTTCTGAGGCATTTGGATTAATGATCTTTCAATCACCAACAAGGCATATTTACGCCTACAAGTAGTTACTCTGATTTCAAGGGTTTTTTCCCAAGACCACTTGCAAAAATGAGGCAGAATGCCCCCAGAAAAATACTCTTTGAGTGAGATCTACCCAATAGACATTGTAGCGGTACACTTTCACATCACCGTGGCATTCCCATGTTCCGTACACGCTACATGTTAAACGGGTCGAACACAAATATTACACAGTTTGTGATCATGTGGATTACAGAACTTTCATCCACCAAACTCGGCATATATACCACCCTAGAAAATTTTTTACTCAGATATTCACAGGTTTTTCCTAAGGCAAAGGTATGAAAATGATGCAGAATGCACAGAAAAAACCCTCTTTGAAGCGAGTTCTACCAATAGACATGTAATTTACATAGATTCGCTCACCGTAATATTCCCTGTTCTGAAGAGACTACATGCATCTTCGAGTAGACCAACATTCTTACAGAGTATTATCATGCGGGTTATCAGAACTTTCATCCAAAACAAGGCATATTTACACCTAGAAACATTTACAGTGATTTCACAGGTTTTCCTAAAGCCAGTTTCGTAATTGAGGCAGAATGTGCAGAAAAATTGTATTGGAGTGAGTTCTACAAAATAGACATGTAATTTACATTCTTTCACACACTGTGACATTCTGTGATTCGAGTACACTACATGCTTCACGGATTCGACAAACATTCATTACTGAGTTAAGTGCATTGGGTTAACAATATTTCAACTACCATACAAGGCATATTTAAAGCTACATCATTTACAATTTTTTCACAGCTTTTTCCTAAGGCCAGTTTCGAAAATGAGGCAGAATGCCCAGAAAAATACCCATTGGAGCGAGTTCTATCCAATAGACATTTACGTTATACTTTCACTCACCATGAAATTCCATGTACTGGACATGATACATGCATCATGGAGTAGACCAACACTCATTACAGAGCTGTGATCATGTGTATTACAGAACTTTCATCAACCGAAGAAGGCATATTTACACCTAGACACATTTACGGTGATTTCACAGGTTTTCGTGTAGCCAGTTTCGTAATTGTGGCAGAATGCACAGAAAAATAGTCTTGGATCGAGTTCTACAAAATAGACATGTAATTTAATTAGATTTCCTCACCGTGACATTCCGTGTTCCAACCCACTACATTCATCATGGATTCGACAAATACTCATTACTGAGTTATTAGCATGTGGACAAACGATCTTTCATCCACCATACAAGGCATATCAACACCTAGAAGCATTTACTCTGATTTCTCATCTTTTTCCTAAGGCCAGTTACCAAAATGAGGTTGAATGCACAGAGAAATTCTCTTGGTGTGAGTCCTACCAAAAAGATATATAAAGAACATTGTTTCCCTCATCGTGACAATCCATGTTCTAAACACACTACATGCATTACGAATTAGACAAATATTCCTTTCTGAGTTGTGAGCATGTGGATTAACGATCTTTCAATCACCATACAAGGCATATTTACACCAAGAAGTATTTACTCTGATTTCACAGCTTTTTCCAATTGCCAGTTTGAAAATGAGAAGAATGTGCAGAAAAATACTCTTGCAGCAAGTTCTATCTAAAAGATATATAATTTACTTAGTTCCCCTCACCATGACATTATGTGTCCAAACACTCTACATGCATTACGAATTCGACAACATTCATTACGGAGATGTGAGTATGTGGATTAACGATCTTTCAATCACCATACAAGGCATATTTACACCTAGACATATTTACTCTGATTTCAAGATTTTTCCCATGCACAGTTTTGAAAATGAGGCAGAATGCGCAGAAAAAATACCCTTGGAGTGATTTCTACACAATAGACATATATGGTACACTTTAACTCACTGTAACATTCCATGTTCCGAACACGCTACATACATCACTGATTCGACAAACATTAATAGCTGAGTTGTGAGCTTGTGTATTACCGAACTTTAATATACCATACAGGACATATTGACACCTAAAATCATTTACTCAGGTTTCACAGCATTTTCATAACACCAGTTTCGAAAATGAAGCTGATTTTGCAAGAAAATTCTCCTGCAGCGTGTTCTAACCTACACACATGTAATTTACATAGACTAGATCACCGTGAATTTCCGTGTTTCAAATAAGCTACATGCATCACAGATTCGTCTAATATTCACAACAGAGTTGTTAGCATGTTGTTTACCGAAATTTCACCCACCAAAGATGCATATTGACACATAGAATCATTTTCTCATATTTCGAGTATTTTTCCTAATGCCAGTTTAGAAAATGAGGCAGATATCACAGAAAAATGCTCTTGGAGCGAGTTCTACCCAATAGAACTGTAATTTACCTTGTTTTCCTCACTTTGATATTCCGTGTTACAAACACGCTACACGCATCACGAATTCAACAAACGTTCTTTAAAAAGTTGTGAACATGATGTATTACCGAACTTTCATCCACCAAACAAGGCATATTTACACCTAGAATTATTTATTTTGATTTAGTAGATTTCTTCGTAATGTCAGCCTCTAAAATCATGCAGTTTTCACAGAAAACTCCTCTTGGAGCGAGGTCTACCCAATAGACATGTAATTTACACTGTTTCCCTCACTATAACATTCCATGTTCTGAACACGCTACATGCATCAATGTTTTGACAAATATTCTTTAAGGAGTTGTGAGCATGAGGATTACCAAACTTTCGTCCACCATACAAGTCATATTGACACGTAGAAGCATTTTCCCAAATTTCGTACTGTTTTCCTAATGCCAGTTTTGAAAATGAGTCAGATTTCGAGGAAAAATGCTTTTGGAGCGAGTTCTACCGAATACACTTGTAATTTACAAAGTTTTTAATCACCGTGATATTCTGTGATCCGAACACTCTACATGGATCACGGATTCGACAAACATTCTTTAATGAGTTGTGAACATGTGGATTAAAGATCTTTCATCCACAATACGAGGCATATATACACCTAGAATCATTTAGTCTGATTTCTCATATTTTTCGTAAGGCCATTTTCCAAAATGAGGCAGAATGCACAGAAAATACTATTGGTGCGAGTTCTACCAAAAAGGTACATAATTTACATAGCTCCACTCACCGTAACATTCTGTGTTCCGAACACACTACATGAATTACGAACTCGACAAACATTCATTAAGGAGTTCTGAGCATTTGGATTAATGATCTTTCAATCACCAAACAAGGCATATTTACGCCTACAAGTATTACTCTGATTTCAAGGTTTTTCCAAAGACCACGTTCAAAAATGAGGCAGAATGCCCAGAAAAATACTCTTTGAGTGAGATCTACCCAATAGACATGTACGGTACACTTTCACTCACCGTGGCATTCCATGTTCCGTACACGCTACATGTTAAACGGGTTCGACAAACATTAATTACACAGTTGTGATCATGTGGATTACAGAACTTTCATCCACCAAACTAGGCATATTACACCTAGAAAATTTTACTCAGATTTCACAGGTTTTTCCTAAGGCAAGGTATGAAAATGATGCAGAATGCACAGAAAAAACCCTCTTTGAGCGAGTTCTACCAAATAGACATGTAATTTACATAGATTCGCTCACCGTAATATTCCCTGTTCTGAAGAGACTACATGCATCTTCGAGTAGACCAACATTCTTTACAGAGTTATGATCATGCGGGTTACAGAACTTTCATCCAAAACAAGGCATATTTACACCTAGAAACATTTACAGTGATTTCACAGGTTTTCCTAAAGCCAGTTTCGTAATTGAGGCAGAATGTGCAGAAAAATTGTATTGGAGTGAGTTCTACAAAATAGACATGTATTTACATTCTTTCAGCACACTGTGACATTCTGTGATTCGAGTACACTACATGCTTCACGGATTCGACAAACATTCATTACTGAGTTAAGTGCATTTGGGTTAACAATATTTCAACTACCATACAAGGCATATTTAAAGCTACAATCATTTACAATTTTTCACAGCTTTTTCCTAAGGCCAGTTTCGAAAATGAGGCAGAATGCCCAGAAAAATACCCATGGAGCGAGTTCTATCCAATAGACATTTACGGTACACTTTCACTCACCATGAAATTCCATGTACTGAACACGCTACATGCATCATGGAGTAGACCAACACTCATTACAGAGCTGTGATCATGTGTATTACAGAACCTTTCATCAACCGAAGAAGGCATATTTACACCTAGACACATTTACGGTGATTTCACAGGTTTTCGTGTAGCCAGTTTCGTAATTGTGGCAGAATGCACAGAAAAATAGTCTTGGATCGAGTTCTACAAAATAGACATGTAATTTAATTAGATTTCCTCACCGTGACATTCCGTGTTCCAAACCCACTACATTCATCATGGATTCGACAAATACTCATTACTGAGTTATTAGCATGTGGACAAACGATCTTTCATCCACCATACAAGGCATATCAACACCTAGAAGCATTTACTCTGATTTCTCATCTTTTCCTAAGGCCAGTTACCAAAATGAGGTTGAATGCACAGAGAAATTCTCTTGGTGTGAGTCCTACCAAAAAGATATATAAAGAACATTGTTTCCCTCATCGTGACAATCCATGTTCTAAACACACTACATGCATTACGAATTAGACAAATATTCCTTTCTGAGTTGTGAGCATGTGGATTAACGATCTTTCAATCACCATACAAGGCATATTTACACCAAGAAGTATTTACTCTGATTTCACAGCTTTTTCCAATTGCCAGTTTGAAAATGAGGAAGAATGTGCAGAAAAATACTCTTGCAGCAAGTTCTATCTAAAAGATATATAATTTACTTAGTTCCCCTCACCATGACATTATGTGTTCCAAACACTCTACATGCATTACGAATTCGACAAACATTCATTACGGAGATGTGAGTATGTGGATTAACGATCTTTCAATCACCATACAGGCATATTTACACCTAGACATATTTACTCTGATTTCAAAGATTTTTCCCATGCACAGTTTTGAAAATGAGGCAGAATGCGCAGAAAAATACCCTTGGAGTGATTTCTACACAATAGACATATATGGTACACTTTAACTCACTGTAACATTCCATGTTCCGAACACGCTACATACATCACTGATTCGACAAACATTAATAGCTGAGTTGTGAGCTTGTGTATTACCGAACTTTAATATACCATACAGGACATATTGACACCTAAAATCATTTACTCAGGTTTCACAGCATTTTCATAACACCAGTTTCGAAAATGAAGCTGATTTTGCAAGAAAATTCTCCTGCAGCGTGTTCTAACCTACACACATGTAATTTACATAGACTAGATCACCGTGAATTTCCGTGTTTCAAATAAGCTACATGCATCACAGATTCGTCTAATATTCACAACAGAGTTGTTAGCATGTTGTTTACCGAAATTTCACCCACCAAAGATGCATATTGACACATAGAATCATTTTCTCATATTTCGAGTATTTTTCCTAATGCCAGTTTAGAAAATGAGGCAGATATCACAGAAAAATGCTCTTGGAGCGAGTTCTACCCAATAGAACTGTAATTTACCTTGTTTTCCTCACTTTGATATTCCGTGTTCCAAACACACTACACGCATCACGAATTCAACAAACGTTCTTTAAAAAGTTGTGAACATGTGTATTACCGAACTTTCATCCACCAAACAAGGCATATTTACACCTAGAATTATTTATTTGATTTAGTAGATTTCTCGTAATGTCAGCCTCTAAAATCATGCAGTTTTCACAGAAAACTCCTCTTGGAGCGAGGTCTACCCAATAGACATGTAATTTACACTGTTTCCCTCACTATAACATTCCATGTTCTGAACACGCTACATGCATCAATGTTTTGACAAATATTCTTTAAGGAGTTGTGAGCATGAGGATTACCAAACTTTCGTCCACCATACAAGTCATATTGACACGTAGAAGCATTTTCCCAAATTTCGTACTGTTTTCCTAATGCCAGTTTTGAAAATGAGTCAGATTTCGAGGAAAAATGCTTTTGGAGCGAGTTCTACCGAATACACTTGTAATTTACAAAGTTTTAATCACCGTGATATTCTGTGATCCGAACACTCTACATGGATCACGGATTCGACAAACATTCTTTAATGAGTTGTGAACATGTGGATTAAAGATCTTTCATCCACAATACGAGGCATATATACACCTAGAATCATTTAGTCTGATTTCTCATATTTTTCGTAAGGCCATTTTCCAAAATGAGGCAGAATGCACAGAAAATACTATTGGTGCGAGTTCTACCAAAAAGGTACATAATTTACATAGCTCCACTCACCGTAACATTCTGTGTTCCGAACACACTACATGAATTACGAACTCGACAAACATTCATTAAGGAGTTCTGAGCATTTGGATTAATGATCTTTCAATCACCAAACAAGGCATATTTACGCCTACAAGTATTTACTCTGATTTCAAGGTTTTTCCAAAGACCACGTTCAAAAATGAGGCAGAATGCCCAGAAAAATACTCTTTGAGTGAGATCTACCCAATAGACATGTACGGTACACTTTCACTCACCGTGGCATTCCATGTTCCGTACACGCTACATGTTAAACGGGTTCGACAAACATTAATTACACAGTTGTGATCATGTGGATTACAGAACTTTCATCCACCAAACTAGGCATATATACACCTAGAAAATTTTACTCAGATTTCACAGGTTTTTCCTAAGGCAAGGTATGAAAATGATGCAGAATGCACAGAAAAACCCTCTTTGAGCGAGTTCTACCAAATAGACATGTAATTTACATAGATTCGCTCACCGTAATATTCCCTGTTCTGAAGAGACTACATGCATCTTCGGAGTAGACCAACATTCTTTACAGAGTTATGATCATGCGGGTTACAGAACTTTCATCCAAAACAAGGCATATTTACACCTAGAAACATTTACAGTGATTTCACAGGTTTTCCTAAAGCCAGTTTCGTAATTGAGGCAGAATGTGCAGAAAAATTGTATTGGAGTGAGTTCTACAAAATAGACATGTAATTTACATTCTTTCACACACTGTGACATTCTGTGATTCGAGTACACTACATGCTTCACGGATTCGACAAACATTCATTACTGAGTTAAGTGCATTTGGGTTAACAATATTTCAACTACCATACAAGGCATATTTAAAGCTACAATCATTTACAATTTTTTCACAGCTTTTTCCTAAGGCCAGTTTCGAAAATGAGGCAGAATGCCCAGAAAAATACCCATGGAGCGAGTTCTATCCAATAGACATTTACGGTACACTTTCACTCACCATTAAATTCCATGTACTGAACATGCTACATGCATCATGGAGTAGACCAACACTCATTACAGAGCTGTGATCATGTGTATTACAGAACTTTCATCAACCGAAGAAGGCATATTTACACCTAGACACATTTACGGTGATTTCACAGGTTTTCGTGTAGCCAGTTTCGTAATTGTGGCAGAATGCACAGAAAAATAGTCTTGGATCGAGTTCTACAAAATAGACATGTAATTTAATTAGATTTCCTCACCGTGACATTCCGTGTTCCAAACCCACTACATTCATCATGGATTCGACAAATACTCATTACTGAGTTATTAGCATGTGGACAAACGATCTTTCATCCACCATACAAGGCATATCAACACCTAGAAGCATTTACTCTGATTTCTCATCTTTTTCCTAAGGCCAGTTACCAAAATGAGGTTGAATGCACAGAGAAATTCTCTTGGTGTGAGTCCTACCAAAAAGATATATAAAGAACATTGTTTCCCTCATCGTGACAATCCATGTTCTAAACACACTACATGCATTACGAATTAGACAAATATTCCTTTCTGAGTTGTGAGCATGTGGATTAACGATCTTTCAATCACCATACAAGGCATATTTACACCAAGAAGTATTTACTCTGATTTCACAGCTTTTTCCAATTGCCAGTTTGAAAATGAGGAAGAATGTGCAGAAAAATACTCTTGCAGCAAGTTCTATCTAAAAGATATATAATTTACTTAGTTCCCCTCACCATGACATTATGTGTTCCAAACACTCTACATGCATTACGAATTCGACAAACATTCATTACGGAGATGTGAGTATGTGGATTAACGATCTTTCAATCACCATACAAGGCATATTTACACCTAGACATATTTACTCTGATTTCAAAGATTTTTCCCATGCACAGTTTTGAAAATGAGGCAGAATGCGCAGAAAAATACCCTTGGAGTGATTTCTACACAATAGACATATATGGTACACTTTAACTCACTGTAACATTCCATGTTCCGAACACGCTACATACATCACTGATTCGACAAACATTAATAGCTGAGTTGTGAGCTTGTGTATTACCGAACTTTAATATACCATACAGGACATATTGACACCTAAAATCATTTACTCAGGTTTCACAGCATTTTCATAACACCAGTTTCGAAAATGAAGCTGATTTTGCAAGAAAATTCTCCTGCAGCGTGTTCTAACCTACACACATGTAATTTACATAGACTAGATCACCGTGAATTTCCGTGTTTCAAATAAGCTACATGCATCACAGATTCGTCTAATATTCACAACAGAGTTGTTAGCATGTTGTTTACCGAAATTTCACCCACCAAAGATGCATATTGACACATAGAATCATTTTCTCATATTTCGAGTATTTTTCCTAATGCCAGTTTAGAAAATGAGGCAGATATCACAGAAAAATGCTCTTGGAGCGAGTTCTACCCAATAGAACTGTAATTTACCTTGTTTTCCTCACTTTGATATTCCGTGTTCCAAACACACTACACGCATCACGAATTCAACAAACGTTCTTTAAAAAGTTGTGAACATGTGTATTACCGAACTTTCATCCACCAAACAAGGCATATTTACACCTAGAATTATTTATTTTGATTTAGTAGATTTCTCGTAATGTCAGCCTCTAAAATCATGCAGTTTTCACAGAAAACTCCTCTTGGAGCGAGGTCTACCCAATAGACATGTAATTTACACTGTTTCCCTCACTATAACATTCCATGTTCTGAACACGCTACATGCATCAATGTTTTGACAAATATTCTTTAAGGAGTTGTGAGCATGAGGATTACCAAACTTTCGTCCACCATACAAGTCATATTGACACGTAGAAGCATTTTCCCAAATTTCGTACTGTTTTCCTAATGCCAGTTTTGAAAATGAGTCAGATTTCGAGGAAAAATGCTTTTGGAGCGAGTTCTACCGAATACACTTGTAATTTACAAAGTTTTTAATCACCGTGATATTCTGTGATCCGAACACTCTACATGGATCACGGATTCGACAAACATTCTTTAATGAGTTGTGAACATGTGGATTAAAGATCTTTCATCCACAATACGAGGCATATATACACCTAGAATCATTTAGTCTGATTTCTCATATTTTTCGTAAGGCCATTTTCCAAAATGAGGCAGAATGCACAGAAAATACTATTGGTGCGAGTTCTACCAAAAAGGTACATAATTTACATAGCTCCACTCACCGTAACATTCTGTGTTCCGAACACACTACATGAATTACGAACTCGACAAACATTCATTAAGGAGTTCTGAGCATTTGGATTAATGATCTTTCAATCACCAAACAAGGCATATTTACGCCTACAAATATTTACTCTGATTTCAAGGTTTTCCAAAGACCACGTTCAAAAATGAGGCAGAATGCCCAGAAAAATACTCTTTGAGTGAGATCTACCCAATAGACATGTACGGTACACTTTCACTCACCGTGGCATTCCATGTTCCGTACACGCTACATGTTAAACGGGTTCGACAAACATTAATTACACAGTTGTGATCATGTGGATTACAGAACTTTCATCCACCAAACTAGGCATATTTACACCTAGAAAATTTTACTCAGATTTCACAGGTTTTTCCTAAGGCAAGGTATGAAAATGATGCAGAATGCACAGAAAAACCCTCTTTGAGCGAGTTCTACCACATAGACATGTAATTTACATAGATACGCTCACCGTAATATTCCCTGTTCTGAACAGACTACATGCATCTTGGAGTAGACCAAAATTCTTTACAGAGTTATGATCATGCGGGTTACAGAACTTTCATCCAAAACAAGGCATATTTACACCTAGACACATTTACGGTGATTTCACAGGTTTTCGTGTAGCCAGTTTCGTAATTGTGGCAGAATGCACAGAAAAATAGTCTTGGATCGAGTTCTACAAAATAGACATGTAATTTAATTAGATTTCCTCACCGTGACATTCCGTGTTCCAAACCCACTACATTCATCATGGATTCGACAAATACTCATTACTGAGTTATTAGCATGTGGACAAACGATCTTTCATCCACCATACAAGGCATATCAACACCTAGAAGCATTTACTCTGATTTCTCATCTTTTTCCTAAGGCCAGTTACCAAAATGAGGTTGAATGCACAGAGAAATTCTCTTGGTGTGAGTCCTACCAAAAAGATATATAAAGAACATTGTTTCCCCTCATCGTGACAATCCATGTTCTAAACACACTACATGCATTACGAATTAGACAAATATTCCTTTCTGAGTTGTGAGCATGTGGATTAACGATCTTTCAATCACCATACAAGGCATATTTACACCAAGAAGTATTTACTCTGATTTCACAGCTTTTTCCAATTGCCAGTTTGAAAATGAGGAAGAATGTGCAGAAAAATACTCTTGCAGCAAGTTCTATCTAAAAGATATATAATTTACTTAGTTCCCCTCACCATGACATTATGTGTTCCAAACACTCTACATGCATTACGAATTCGACAAACATTCATTACGGAGATGTGAGTATGTGGATTAACGATCTTTCAATCACCATACAAGGCATATTTACACCTAGACATATTTACTCTGATTTCAAAGATTTTTCCCATGCAACAGTTTTGAAAATGAGGCAGAATGCGCAGAAAAATACCCTTGGAGTGATTTCTACACAATAGACATATATGGTACACTTTAACTCACTGTAACATTCCATGTTCCGAACACGCTACATACATCACTGATTCGACAAACATTAATAGCTGAGTTGTGAGCTTGTGTATTACCGAACTTTAATATACCATACAGGACATATTGACACCTAAAATCATTTACTCAGGTTTCACAGCATTTTCATAACACCAGTTTCGAAAATGAAGCTGATTTTGCAAGAAAATTCTCCTGCAGCGTGTTCTAACCTACACACATGTAATTTACATAGACTAGATCACCGTGAATTTCCGTGTTTCAAATAAGCTACATGCATCACAGATTCGTCTAATATTCACAACAGAGTTGTTAGCATGTTGTTTACCGAAATTTCACCCACCAAAGATGCATATTGACACATAGAATCATTTTCTCATATTTCGAGTATTTTTCCTAATGCCAGTTTAGAAAATGAGGCAGATATCACAGAAAAATGCTCTTGGAGCGAGTTCTACCCAATAGAACTGTAATTTACCTTGTTTTCCTCACTTTGATATTCCGTGTTACAAACACGCTACACGCATCACGAATTCAACAAACGTTCTTTAAAAAGTTGTGAACATGTGTATTACCGAACTTTCATCCACCAAACAAGGCATATTTACACCTAGAATTATTTATTTTGATTTAGTAGATTTCTCGTAATGTCAGCCTCTAAAATCATGCAGTTTCACAGAAAACTCCTCTTGGAGCGAGGTCTACCCAATAGACATGTAATTTACACTGTTTCCCTCACTATAACATTCCATGTTCTGAACACGCTACATGCATCAATGTTTTGACAAATATTCTTTAAGGAGTTGTGAGCATGAGGATTACCAAACTTTCGTCCACCATACAAGTCATATTGACACGTAGAAGCATTTTCCCAAATTTCGTACTGTTTTCCTAATGCCAGTTTTGAAAATGAGTCAGATTTCGAGGAAAAATGCTTTTGGAGCGAGTTCTACCGAATACACTTGTAATTTACAAAGTTTTAATCACCGTGATATTCTGTGATCCGAACACTCTACATGGATCACGGATTCGACAAACATTCTTTAATGAGTTGTGAACATGTGGATTAAAGATCTTTCATCCACAATACGAGGCATATATACACCTAGAATCATTTAGTCTGATTTCTCATATTTTTCGTAAGGCCATTTTCCAAAATGAGGCAGAATGCACAGAAAATACTATTGGTGCGAGTTCTACCAAAAAGGTACATAATTTACATAGCTCCACTCACCGTAACATTCTGTGTTCCGAACACACTACATGAATTACGAACTCGACAAACATTCATTAAGGAGTTCTGAGCATTTGGATTAATGATCTTTCAATCACCAAACAAGGCATATTTACGCCTACAAATATTTACTCTGATTTCAAGGTTTTTCCAAAGACCACGTTCAAAAATGAGGCAGAATGCCCAGAAAAATACTCTTTGAGTGAGATCTACCCAATAGACATGTACGGTACACTTTCACTCACCGTGGCATTCCATGTTCCGTACACGCTACATGTTAAACGGGTTCGACAAACATTAATTACACAGTTGTGATCATGTGGATTACAGAACTTTCATCCACCAAACTAGGCATATTTACACCTAGAAAATTTTACTCAGATTTCACAGGTTTTTCCTAAGGCAAGGTATGAAAATGATGCAGAATGCACAGAAAAACCCTCTTTGAGCGAGTTCTACCACATAGACATGTAATTTACATAGATTCGCTCACCGTAATATTCCCTGTTCTGAACAGACTACATGCATCTTGGAGTAGACCAACATTCTTTACAGAGTTATGATCATGCGGGTTACAGAACTTTCATCCAAAACAAGGCATATTTACACCTAGACATTTACAGGTGATTTCACAGGTTTTCGTGTAGCCAGTTTCGTAATTGTGGCAGAATGCACAGAAAATAGTCTTGGATCGAGTTCTACAAATAGACATTTAATTTAATTAGATTTCCTCACCGTGACATTCCGTGTTCCAAACCCACTACATTCATCATGGATTCGACAAATACTCATTACTGAGTTATTAGCATGTGGACAAACGATCTTTCATCCACCATACAAGGCATATCAACACCTAGAAGCATTTACTCTGATTTCTCATCTTTTTCCTAAGGCCAGTTACCAAAATGAGGTTGAATGCACAGAGAAATTCTCTTGGTGTGAGTCCTACCAAAAAGATATATAAAGAACATTGTTTCCCTCATCGTGACAATCCATGTTCTAAACACACTACATGCATTACGAATTAGACAAATATTCCTTTCTGAGTTGTGAGCATGTGGATTAACGATCTTTCAATCACCATACAAGGCATATTTACACCAAGAAGTATTTACTCTGATTTCACAGCTTTTCCAATTGCCAGTTTGAAAATGAGGAAGAATGTGCAGAAAAATACTCTTGCAGCAAGTTCTATCTAAAAGATATATAATTTACTTAGTTCCCCTCACCATGACATTATGTGTTCCAAACACTCTACATGCATTACGAATTCGACAAACATTCATTACGGAGATGTGAGTATGTGGATTAACGATCTTTCAATCACCATACAAGGCATATTTACACCTAGACATATTTACTCTGATTTCAAAGATTTTTCCCATGCACAGTTTTGAAAATGAGGCAGAATGCGCAGAAAAATACCCTTGGAGTGATTTCTACACAATAGACATATATGGTACACTTTAACTCACTGTAACATTCCATGTTCCGAACACGCTACATACATCACTGATTCGACAAACATTAATAGCTGAGTTGTGAGCTTGTGTATTACCGAACTTTAATATACCATACAGGACATATTGACACCTAAATCATTTACTCAGGTTTCACAGCATTTTCATAACACCAGTTTCGAAAATGAAGCTGATTTTGCAAGAAAATTCTCCTGCAGCGTGTTCTAACCTACACACATGTAATTTACATAGACTAGATCACCGTGAATTTCCGTGTTTCAAATAAGCTACATGCATCACAGATTCGTCTAATATTCACAACAGAGTTGTTAGCATGTTGTTTACCGAAATTTCACCCACCAAAGATGCATATTGACACATAGAATCATTTTCTCATATTTCGAGTATTTTTCCTAATGCCAGTTTAGAAAATGAGGCAGATATCACAGAAAAATGCTCTTGGAGCGAGTTCTACCCAATAGAACTGTAATTTACCTTGTTTTCCTCACTTTGATATTCCGTGTTCCAAACACAGCTACACGCATCACGAATTCAACAAACGTTCTTTAAAAAGTTGTGAACATGTGTATTACCGAACTTTCATCCACCAAACAAGGCATATTTACACCTAGAATTATTTATTTTGATTTAGTAGATTTCTCGTAATGTCAGCCTCTAAAATCATGCAGTTTTCACAGAAAACTCCTCTTGGAGCGAGGTCTACCCAATAGACATGTAATTTACACTGTTTCCCTCACTATAACATTCCATGTTCTGAACACGCTACATGCATCAATGTTTTGACAAATATTCTTTAAGGAGTTGTGAGCATGAGGATTACCAAACTTTCGTCCACCATACAAGTCATATTGACACGTAGAAGCATTTTCCCAAATTTCGTACTGTTTTCCTAATGCCAGTTTTGAAAATGAGTCAGATTTCGAGGAAAAATGCTTTTGGAGCGAGTTCTACCGAATACACTTGTAATTTACAAAGTTTTTAATCACCGTGATATTCTGTGATCCGAACACTCTACATGGATCACGGATTCGACAAACATTCTTTAATGAGTTGTGAACATGTGGATTAAAGATCTTTCATCCACAATACGAGGCATATATACACCTAGAATCATTTAGTCTGATTTCTCATATTTTTCGTAAGGCCATTTTCCAAAATGAGGCAGAATGCACAGAAAATACTATTGGTGCGAGTTCTACCAAAAAGGTACATAATTTACATAGCTCCACTCACCGTAACATTCTGTGTTCCGAACACACTACATGAATTACGAACTCGACAAACATTCATTAAGGAGTTCTGAGCATTTGGATTAATGATCTTTCAATCACCAAACAAGGCATATTTACGCCTACAAGTATTTACTCTGATTTCAAGGTTTTTCCAAAGACCACGTTCAAAAATGAGGCAGAATGCCCAGAAAAATACTCTTTGAGTGAGATCTACCCAATAGACATGTACGGTACACTTTCACTCACCGTGGCATTCCATGTTCCGTACACGCTACATGTTAAACGGGTTCGACAAACATTAATTACACAGTTGTGATCATGTGGATTACAGAACTTTCATCCACCAAACTAGGCATATATACACCTAGAAAATTTTACTCAGATTTCACAGGTTTTTCCTAAGGCAAGGTATGAAAATGATGCAGAATGCACAGAAAAACCCTCTTTGAGCGAGTTCTACCAAATAGACATGTAATTTACATAGATTCGCTCACCGTAATATTCCCTGTTCTGAAGAGACTACATGCATCTTCGAGTAGACCAACATTCTTTACAGAGTTATGATCATGCGGGTTACAGAACTTTCATCCAAAACAAGGCATATTTACACCTAGAAACATTTACAGTGATTTCACAGGTTTTCCTAAAGCCAGTTTCGTAATTGAGGCAGAATGTGCAGAAAAATTCTATTGGAGTGAGTTCTACAAAATAGACATGTAATTTACATTCTTTCACACACTGTGACATTCTTTGATTCGAGTACACTACATGCTTCACGGATTCGACAAACATTCATTACTGAGTTAAGTGCATTTGGGTTAACAATATTTCAACTACCATACAAGGCATATTTAAAGCTACAATCATTTACAATTTTTTCACAGCTTTTTCCTAAGGCCAGTTTCGAAAATGAGGCAGAATGCCCAGAAAAATACCCATGGAGCGAGTTCTATCCAATAGACATTTACGGTACACTTTCACTCACCATGAAATTCCATGTTCTGAACACGCTACATGCATCATGGAGTAGACCAACACTCATTACAGAGCTGTGATCATGTGTATTACAGAACTTTCATCAACCGAAGAAGGCATATTTACACCTAGACACATTTACGGTGATTTCACAGGTTTTCGTGTAGCCAGTTTCGTAATTGTGGCAGAATGCACAGAAAAATAGTCTTGGATCGAGTTCTACAAAATAGACATGTAATTTAATTAGATTTCCTCACCGTGACATTCCGTGTTCCAAACCCACTACATTCATCATGGATTCGACAAATACTCATTACTGAGTTATTAGCATGTGGACAAACGATCTTTCATCCACCATACAAGGCATATCAACACCTAGAAGCATTTACTCTGATTTCTCATCTTTTTCCTAAGGCCAGTTACCAAAATGAGGTTGAATGCACAGAGAAATTCTCTTGGTGTGAGTCCTACCAAAAAGATATATAAAGAACATTGTTTCCCTCATCGTGACAATCCATGTTCTAAACACACTACATGCATTACGAATTAGACAAATATTCCTTTCTGAGTTGTGAGCATGTGGATTAACGATCTTTCAATCACCATACAAGGCATATTTACACCAAGAAGTATTTACTCTGATTTCACAGCTTTTTCCAATTGCCAGTTTGAAAATGAGGAAGAATGTGCAGAAAAATACTCTTGCAGCAAGTTCTATCTAAAAGATATATAATTTACTTAGTTCCCCTCACCATGACATTATGTGTTCCAAACACTCTACATGCATTACGAATTCGACAAACATTCATTACGGAGATGTGAGTATGTGGATTAACGATCTTTCAATCACCATACAAGGCATATTTACACCTAGACATATTTACTCTGATTTCAAAGATTTTTCCCATGCACAGTTTTGAAAATGAGGCAGAATGCGCAGAAAAATACCCTTGGAGTGATTTCTACACAATAGACATATATGGTACACTTTAACTCACTGTAACATTCCATGTTCCGAACACGCTACATACATCACTGATTCGACAAACATTAATAGCTGAGTTGTGAGCTTGTGTATTACCGAACTTTAATATACCATACAGGACATATTGACACCTAAAATCATTTACTCAGGTTTCACAGCATTTTCATAACACCAGTTTCGAAAATGAAGCTGATTTTGCAAGAAAATTCTCCTGCAGCGTGTTCTAACCTACACACATGTAATTTACATAGACTAGATCACCGTGAATTTCCGTGTTTCAAATAAGCTACATGCATCACAGATTCGTCTAATATTCACAACAGAGTTGTTAGCATGTTGTTTACCGAAATTTCACCCACCAAAGATGCATATTGACACATAGAATCATTTTCTCATATTTCGAGTATTTTTCCTAATGCCAGTTTAGAAAATGAGGCAGATATCACAGAAAAATGCTCTTGGAGCGAGTTCTACCCAATAGAACTGTAATTTACCTTGTTTTCCTCACTTTGATATTCCGTGTTACAAACACACTACACGCATCACGAATTCAACAAACGTTCTTTAAAAAGTTGTGAACATGTGTATTACCGAACTTTCATCCACCAAACAAGGCATATTTACACCTAGAATTATTTATTTTGATTTAGTAGATTTCTCGTAATGTCAGCCTCTAAAATCATGCAGTTTTCACAGAAAACTCCTCTTGGAGCGAGGTCTACCCAATAGACATGTAATTTACACTGTTTCCCTCACTATAACATTCCATGTTCTGAACACGCTACATGCATCAATGTTTTGACAAATATTCTTTAAGGAGTTGTGAGCATGAGGATTACCAAACTTTCGTCCACCATACAAGTCATATTGACACGTAGAAGCATTTTCCCAAATTTCGTACTGTTTTCCTAATGCCAGTTTTGAAATGAGTCAGATTTCGAGGAAAAATGCTTTTGGAGCGAGTTCTACCGAATACACTTGTAATTTACAAAGTTTTTAATCACCGTGATATTCTGTGATCCGAACACTCTACATGGATCACGGATTCGACAAACATTCTTTAATGAGTTGTGAACATGTGGATTAAAGAACTTTCATCCACCATACAAGGCATATTTACACATAGAAATATTTAGAGTGATTTCACAGATTTTCCTAAAGCCAGTTTTGAAATTGAGGCAGAATGTGCAGAAAAATTCTTTTGGAGTGAGTTCTACAAAATAGACATGTAACTTACATTCTTTCCCACACTGTGACATTCTGTGATTCGAATACGCTACATGCTTCACGGATTCGACAAACATTAATTACTGAGTTAAGTGCATTTGGGTTTACGATCTTTCAACCACCATACAAGGCATATTTAAAGCTACAATCATTTACAATTTTTTCACAGCTTTTTCCTAAGGCCAGTTTCGAAAATGAGGCAGAATGCCCAGAAAAATACCCTTGGAGCGAGTACTATCCAATAGACATGTACGGTACACTTTCACTCACCATGACATTCCATGTTCTGAACACGCTACATGCATCATGGAGTAGACCAAGTTTCATTACAGAGTTGTGATCATGTGTATTACAGAACTTTCATCAACCGAACAAGGAATACATACACCTAGAGATATTTACGGTGATTTCGCAAGTTTTCCTGTAGCCAGTTTCGTAACTGTGGCAGAATGCACAAAAAAATAGTCTTGGAGTGATTTCTACACAATAGACCTATATGGTACACTTTAACTCACTGTAACATTCATGTTACGAACAGGCTACATACATCACGGATTCGACAAACATTTATTGCTGAGTTGTGGGCTTGTGTATTACTGAACTTTAATAAACCATACAGGACATATTGACACCTAAAATCATTTACTCAGGTTTCACATAAGTTTCATAACACCAGTTTCGAAAATGAAGCTGATTTTGCAGGAAAATTCTCCTGCAGTGTGTTCTAACATATAGACATGTAATTTACATAGACTAGATCACCGTGAATTTCCGTGTTTCAAATAATTTACATGCATCACAGATTCATCTAATATTCACAATGGAGTTGTTACCATGTTGTTCACCGAAATTCATCCACCATAAAACTCATATTGACACTTAGAATCATTTTCTCATATTTCGAGTTTTTTCCTAATGCCAGTTTAGAAAATGAGGCAGATTTCACAGAAGAATGCTCTTGGAGCGAGTTTCTACCAAATAGAATTGTAATTTACATTGTTTTCCTCACCGTGACATTCCGTGTTCTGAACACGCAACATGCATCCCTGATTTGAAAAATATTCTTTAAGGAGTTGTGTGCATGAGGATTACCAAACTTTCATCTGCAATAAAAGGCATATTTACACCTAGGAACCATCAGTCTGAATTTGCAGTGTTTTCCAAATGCCAGTTTTGAAATTGAGGTTGTTTTTGCAGAAAATGCTCTTGGAGTGGGTTCTACACAATAGACATGTAATTTAAATAGATTCGCTCACCCTGAAATTCCGTATTCTGTGAAAGCTGCATGCATCTCAGAATCGACAAAAATTCACTACAGAATTGTTAGTATGTGGATTACTGAACTTTCATCCACCATTAAAGTCATATTGCACTTGGAAACATTTTCTCATATTTCGAGTTATTTCCTAATGCCAGTTTAGAAAATGAGGCAGATTTCACAGAAAATTAATTTTGGAGTGAGTTCTACCCCAATAAATTTGTAGTTACAAAGTTTCTTTCACCATGATATTCTGTGTTCTGAATATGAACGTGCATCACGGATTCGGCAAACATTATTTACAGGTTTGTGATCATGTGGATTAGAGAACCTTCATCCAACAAAGAAGGCATATTTACACCCAGAATCATTTACCCTGATTTTGCAGCTTTTTCTTAAGGCTAGCTTCGAAAATCAGGCAGAATGTGCACAAAAAACATTTTGTGCAAGTTCTAACAAATACAGATGTAATTTACATACTTTTTCTCACCATGTCATTCCGAGATCACAACAAGCTACATGCACCACAGATTCGTAAATGATTATTTACTGGGTTATCAGCATGTGGATTAACGATCTTTCATCCACTATAAAAGGAATATTTACACCTTGAAACATTTACTCTGATTTCTCAAATTTTTCCTAAGACAGTTTCGTAAATGAGGCAAAATGCACAGAAAAATCCTCTTGTACCAAGTTCTATCTAAAAAATATATAATTTACTTAGTTTCCCTCACCGTGACTTTCTGTGTTCCGAACACTCTACATGCATTACAAATTCGACAAACATTCATTACGGAGATGTGAGTATGTGGATTAACGATCTTTCAATCACCATACAAGGCATATTTACACCTAGACATATTTACTCTGATTTCAAAGATTTTTCCCATGCACAGTTTTGAAAATGAGGCAGAATGCGCAGAAAAATACCCTTGGAGTGATTTCTACACAATAGACATATATGGTACACTTTAACTCACTGTAACATTCCATGTTCCGAACACGCTACATACATCACTGATTCGACAAACATTAATAGCTGAGTTGTGAGCTTGTGTATTACCGAACTTTAATATACCATACAGGACATATTGACACCTAAAATCATTTACTCAGGTTTCACAGCATTTTCATAACACCAGTTTCGAAAATGAAGCTGATTTTGCAAGAAAATTCTCCTGCAGCGTGTTCTAACCTACACACATGTAATTTACATAGACTAGATCACCGTGAATTTCCGTGTTTCAAATAAGCTACATGCATCACAGATTCGTCTAATATTCACAACAGAGTTGTTAGCATGTTGTTTACCGAAATTTCACCCACCAAAGATGCATATTGACACATAGAATCATTTTCTCATATTTCGAGTATTTTTCCTAATGCCAGTTTAGAAAATGAGGCAGATATCACAGAAAAATGCTCTTGGAGCGAGTTCTACCCAATAGAACTGTAATTTACCTTGTTTTCCTCACTTTGATATTCCGTGTTCCAAACACACTACACGCATCACGAATTCAACAAACGTTCTTTAAAAAGTTGTGAACATGTGTATTACCGAACTTTCATCCACCAAACAAGGCATATTTACACCTAGAATTATTTATTTTGATTTAGTAGATTTCTCGTAATGTCAGCCTCTAAAATCATGCAGTTTTCACAGAAAACTCCTCTTGGAGCGAGGTCTACCCAATAGACATGTAATTTACACTGTTTCCCTCACTATAACATTCCATGTTCTGAACACGCTACATGCATCAATGTTTTGACAAATATTCTTTAAGGAGTTGTGAGCATGAGGATTACCAAACTTTCGTCCACCATACAAGTCATATTGACACGTAGAAGCATTTTCCCAAATTTCGTACTGTTTTCCTAATGCCAGTTTTGAAAATGAGTCAGATTTCGAGGAAAAATGCTTTTGGAGCGAGTTCTACCGAATACACTTGTAATTTACAAAGTTTTTAATCACCGTGATATTCTGTGATCCGAACACTCTACATGGATCACGGATTCGACAAACATTCTTTAATGAGTTGTGAACATGTGGATTAAAGATCTTTCATCCACAATACGAGGCATATATACACCTAGAATCATTTAGTCTGATTTCTCATATTTTTCGTAAGGCCATTTTCCAAAATGAGGCAGAATGCACAGAAAATACTATTGGTGCGAGTTCTACCAAAAAGGTACATAATTTACATAGCTCCACTCACCGTAACATTCTGTGTTCCGAACACACTACATGAATTACGAACTCGACAAACATTCATTAAGGAGTTCTGAGCATTTGGATTAATGATCTTTCAATCACCAAACAAGGCATATTTACGCCTACAAGTATTTACTCTGATTTCAAGGTTTTTCCAAAGACCACGTTCAAAAATGAGGCAGAATGCCCAGAAAAATACTCTTTGAGTGAGATCTACCCAATAGACATGTACGGTACACTTTCACTCACCGTGGCATTCCATGTTCCGTACACGCTACATGTTAAACGGGTTCGACAAACATTAATTACACAGTTGTGATCATGTGGATTACAGAACTTTCATCCACCAAACTAGGCATATATACACCTAGAAAATTTTACTCAGATTTCACAGGTTTTTCCTAAGGCAAGGTATGAAAATGATGCAGAATGCACAGAAAAACCCTCTTTGAGCGAGTTCTACCAAATAGACATGTAATTTACATAGATTCGCTCACCGTAATATTCCCTGTTCTGAAGAGACTACATGCATCTTCGAGTAGACCAACATTCTTTACAGAGTTATGATCATGCGGGTTACAGAACTTTCATCCAAAACAAGGCATATTTACACCTAGAAACATTTACAGTGATTTCACAGGTTTTCCTAAAGCCAGTTTCGTAATTGAGGCAGAATGTGCAGAAAAATTGTATTGGAGTGAGTTCTACAAAATAGACATGTAATTTACATTCTTTCACACACTGTGACATTCTTTGATTCGAGTACACTACATGCTTCACGGATTCGACAAACATTCATTACTGAGTTAAGTGCATTTGGGTTAACAATATTTCAACTACCATACAAGGCATATTTAAAGCTACAATCATTTACAATTTTTTCACAGCTTTTTCCTAAGGCCAGTTTCGAAAATGAGGCAGAATGCCCAGAAAAATACCCATGGAGCGAGTTCTATCCAATAGACATTTACGGTACACTTTCACTCACCATGAAATTCCATGTACTGAACACGCTACATGCATCATGGAGTAGACCAACACTCATTACAGAGCTGTGATCATGTGTATTACAGAACTTTCATCAACCGAAGAAGGCATATTTACACCTAGACACATTTACGGTGATTTCACAGGTTTTCGTGTAGCCAGTTTCGTAATTGTGGCAGAATGCACAGAAAAATAGTCTTGGATCGAGTTCTACAAAATAGACATGTAATTTAATTAGATTTCCTCACCGTGACATTCCGTGTTCCAAACCCACTACATTCATCATGGATTCGACAAATACTCATTACTGAGTTATTAGCATGTGGACAAACGATCTTTCATCCACCATACAAGGCATATCAACACCTAGAAGCATTTACTCTGATTTCTCATCTTTTTCCTAAGGCCAGTTACCAAAATGAGGTTGAATGCACAGAGAAATTCTCTTGGTGTGAGTCCTACCAAAAAGATATATAAAGAACATTGTTTCCCTCATCGTGACAATCCATGTTCTAAACACACTACATGCATTACGAATTAGACAAATATTCCTTTCTGAGTTGTGAGCATGTGGATTAACGATCTTTCAATCACCATACAAGGCATATTTACACCAAGAAGTATTTACTCTGATTTCACAGCTTTTTCCAATTGCCAGTTTGAAAATGAGGAAGAATGTGCAGAAAAATACTCTTGCAGCAAGTTCTATCTAAAAGATATATAATTTACTTAGTTCCCCTCACCATGACATTATGTGTTCCAAACACTCTACATGCATTACGAATTCGACAAACATTCATTACGGAGATGTGAGTATGTGGATTAACGATCTTTCAATCACCATACAAGGCATATTTACACCTAGACATATTTACTCTGATTTCAAAGATTTTTCCCATGCACAGTTTTGAAAATGAGGCAGAATGCGCAGAAAAATACCCTTGGAGTGATTTCTACACAATAGACATATATGGTACACTTTAACTCACTGTAACATTCCATGTTCCGAACACGCTACATACATCACTGATTCGACAAACATTAATAGCTGAGTTGTGAGCTTGTGTATTACCGAACTTTAATATACCATACAGGACATATTGACACCTAAAATCATTTACTCAGGTTTCACAGCATTTTCATAACACCAGTTTCGAAAATGAAGCTGATTTTGCAAGAAAATTCTCCTGCAGCGTGTTCTAACCTACACACATGTAATTTACATAGACTAGATCACCGTGAATTTCCGTGTTTCAAATAAGCTACATGCATCACAGATTCGTCTAATATTCACAACAGAGTTGTTAGCATGTTGTTTACCGAAATTTCACCCACCAAAGATGCATATTGACACATAGAATCATTTTCTCATATTTCGAGTATTTTTCCTAATGCCAGTTTAGAAAATGAGGCAGATATCACAGAAAAATGCTCTTGGAGCGAGTTCTACCAATAGAACTGTAATTTACCTTGTTTTCCTCACTTTGATATTCCGTGTTCCAAACACACTACACGCATCACGAATTCAACAAACGTTCTTTAAAAAGTTGTGAACATGTGTATTACCGAACTTTCATCCACCAAACAAGGCATATTTACACCTAGAATTATTTATTTTGATTTAGTAGATTTCTCGTAATGTCAGCCTCTAAAATCATGCAGTTTTCACAGAAAACTCCTCTTGGAGCGAGGTCTACCCAATAGACATGTAATTTACACTGTTTCCCTCACTATAACATTCCATGTTCTGAACACGCTACATGCATCAATGTTTTGACAAATATTCTTTAAGGAGTTGTGAGCATGAGGATTACCAAACTTTCGTCCACCATACAAGTCATATTGACACGTAGAAGCATTTTCCCAAATTTCGTACTGTTTTCCTAATGCCAGTTTTGAAAATGAGTCAGATTTCGAGGAAAAATGCTTTTGGAGCGAGTTCTACCGAATACACTTGTAATTTACAAAGTTTTAATCACCGTGATATTCTGTGATCCGAACACTCTACATGGATCACGGATTCGACAAACATTCTTTAATGAGTTGTGAACATGTGGATTAAAGATCTTTCATCCACAATACGAGGCATATATACACCTAGAATCATTTAGTCTGATTTCTCATATTTTTCGTAAGGCCATTTTCCAAAATGAGGCAGAATGCACAGAAAATACTATTGGTGCGAGTTCTACCAAAAAGGTACATAATTTACATAGCTCCACTCACCGTAACATTCTGTGTTCCGAACACACTACATGAATTACGAACTCGACAAACATTCATTAAGGAGTTCTGAGCATTTGGATTAATGATCTTTCAATCACCAAACAAGGCATATTTACGCCTACAAGTATTTACTCTGATTTCAAGGTTTTTCCAAAGACCACGTTCAAAAATGAGGCAGAATGCCCAGAAAAATACTCTTTGAGTGAGATCTACCCAATAGACATGTACGGTACACTTTCACTCACCGTGGCATTCCATGTTCCGTACACGCTACATGTTAAACGGGTTCGACAAACATTAATTACACAGTTGTGATCATGTGGATTACAGAACTTTCATCCACCAAACTAGGCATATATACACCTAGAAAATTTTACTCAGATTTCACAGGTTTTTCCTAAGGCAAGGTATGAAAATGATGCAGAATGCACAGAAAAACCCTCTTTGAGCGAGTTCTACCAAATAGACATGTAATTTACATAGATTCGCTCACCGTAATATTCCCTGTTCTGAAGAGACTACATGCATCTTCGAGTAGACCAACATTCTTTACAGAGTTATGATCATGCGGGTTACAGAACTTTCATCCAAAACAAGGCATATTTACACCTAGAAACATTTACAGTGATTTCACAGGTTTTCCTAAAGCCAGTTTCGTAATTGAGGCAGAATGTGCAGAAAAATTGTATTGGAGTGAGTTCTACAAAATAGACATGTAATTTACATTCTTTCACACACTGTGACATTCTTTGATTCGAGTACACTACATGCTTCACGGATTCGACAAACATTCATTACTGAGTTAAGTGCATTTGGGTTAACAATATTTCAACTACCATACAAGGCATATTTAAAGCTACAATCATTTACAATTTTTTCACAGCTTTTTCCTAAGGCCAGTTTCGAAAATGAGGCAGAATGCCCAGAAAAATACCCATGGAGCGAGTTCTATCCAATAGACATTTACGGTACACTTTCACTCACCATGAAATTCCATGTACTGAACACGCTACATGCATCATGGAGTAGACCAACACTCATTACAGAGCTGTGATCATGTGTATTACAGAACTTTCATCAACCGAAGAAGGCATATTTACACCTAGACACATTTACGGTGATTTCACAGGTTTTCGTGTAGCCAGTTTCGTAATTGTGGCAGAATGCACAGAAAAATAGTCTTGGATCGAGTTCTACAAAATAGACATGTAATTTAATTAGATTTCCTCACCGTGACATTCCGTGTTCCAAACCCACTACATTCATCATGGATTCGACAAATACTCATTACTGAGTTATTAGCATGTGGACAAACGATCTTCATCCACCATACAAGGCATATCAACACCTAGAAGCATTTCTCTGATTTCTCATCTTTTTCCTAAGGCCAGTTACCAAAATGAGGTTGAATGCACAGAGAAATTCTCTTGGTGTGAGTCCTACCAAAAGAGTATATAAAGAACATTGTTTCCCTCATCGTGACAATCCATGTTCTAAACACACTACATGCATTACGAATTAGACAAATATTCCTTTCTGAGTTGTGAGCATGTGATTAACGATCTTTCAATCACCATACAAGGCATATTTACACCAAGAAGTATTTACTCTGATTTCACAGCTTTTTCCAATTGCCAGTTTGAAAATGAGGAAGAATGTGCAGAAAATACTCTTGCAGCAAGTTCTATCTAAAAGATATATAATTTACTTAGTTCCCCTCACCATGACATTATGTGTTCCAAACACTCTACATGCATTACGAATTCGACAAACATTCATTACGGAGATGTGAGTATGTGGATTAACGATCTTTCAATCACCATACAAGGCATATTTACACCTAGACATATTTACTCTGATTTCAAAGATTTTTCCCATGCACAGTTTTGAAAATGAGGCAGAATGCGCAGAAAAATACCCTTGGAGTGATTTCTACACAATAGACATATATGGTACACTTTAACTCACTGTAACATTCCATGTTCCGAACACGCTACATACATCACTGATTCGACAAACATTAATAGCTGAGTTGTGAGCTTGTGTATTACCGAACTTTAATATACCATACAGGACATATTGACACCTAAAATCATTTACTCAGGTTCACAGCATTTTCATAACACCAGTTTCGAAAATGAAGCTGATTTTGCAAGAAAATTCTCCTGCAGCGTGTTCTAACCTACACACATGTAATTTACATAGACTAGATCACCGTGAATTTCCGTGTTTCAAATAAGCTACATGCATCACAGATTCGTCTAATATTCACAACAGAGTTGTTAGCATGTTGTTTACCGAAATTTCACCCACCAAAGATGCATATTGACACATAGAATCATTTTCTCATATTTCGAGTATTTTTCCTAATGCCAGTTTAGAAAATGAGGCAGATATCACAGAAAAATGCTCTTGGAGCGAGTTCTACCCAATAGAACTGTAATTTACCTTGTTTTCCTCACTTTGATATTCCGTGTTCCAAACACACTACACGCATCACGAATTCAACAAACGTTCTTTAAAAGTTGTGAACATGTGTATTACCGAACTTTCATCCACCAAACAAGGCATATTTACACCTAGAATTATTTATTTTGATTTAGTAGATTTCTCGTAATGTCAGCCTCTAAAATCATGCAGTTTTCACAGAAAACTCCTCTTGGAGCGAGGTCTACCCAATAGACATGTAATTTACACTGTTTCCCTCACTATAACATTCCATGTTCTGAACACGCTACATGCATCAATGTTTTGACAAATATTCTTTAAGGAGTTGTGAGCATGAGGATTACCAAACTTTCGTCCACCATACAAGTCATATTGACACGTAGAAGCATTTTCCCAAATTTCGTACTGTTTTCCTAATGCCAGTTTTGAAAATGAGTCAGATTTCGAGGAAAAATGCTTTTGGAGCGAGTTCTACCGAATACACTTGTAATTTACAAAGTTTCTATCACCGTGATATTCTGTGATCCGAACACTCTACATGGATCACGGATTCGACAAACATTCTTTAATGAGTTGTGAACATGTGGATTAAAGATCTTTCATCCACAATACGAGGCATATATACACCTAGAATCATTTAGTCTGATTTCTCATATTTTTCGTAAGGCCATTTTCCAAAATGAGGCAGAATGCACAGAAAATACTATTGGTGCGAGTTCTACCAAAAAGGTACATAATTTACATAGCTCCACTCACCGTAACATTCTGTGTTCCGAACACACTACATGAATTACGAACTCGACAAACATTCATTAAGGAGTTCTGAGCATTTGGATTAATGATCTTTCAATCACCAACAAGGCATATTTACGCCTACAAATATTTACTCTGATTTCAAGGTTTTTCCAAAGACCACGTTCAAAAATGAGGCAGAATGCCCAGAAAAATACTCTTTGAGTGAGATCTACCCAATAGACATGTACGGTACACTTTCACTCACCGTGGCATTCCATGTTCCGTACACGCTACATGTTAAACGGGTTCGACAAACATTAATTACACAGTTGTGATCATGTGGATTACAGAACTTTCATCCACCAAACTAGGCATATTTACACCTAGAAAATTTTACTCAGATTTCACAGGTTTTTCCTAAGGCAAGGTATGAAAATGATGCAGAATGCACAGAAAAACCCTCTTTGAGCGAGTTCTACCACATAGACATGTAATTTACATAGATTACGCTCACCGTAATATTCCCTGTTCTGAACAGACTACATGCATCTTGGAGTAGACCAAACATTCTTTACAGAGTTATGATCATGCGGGTTACAGAACTTTCATCCAAACAAAGGCATATTTACACCTAGACACATTTACGGTGATTTCACAGGTTTTCGTGTGTAGCCAGTTTCGTAATTGTGGCAGAATGCACAGAAAAATAGTCTTGGATCGAGTTCTACAAAATAGACATGTAATTTAATTAGATTTCCTCACCGTGACATTCCGTGTTCCAAACCCACTACATTCATCATGGATTCGACAAATACTCATTACTGAGTTATTAGCATGTGGACAAACGATCTTTCATCCACCATACAAGGCATATCAACACCTAGAAGCATTTACTCTGATTTCTCATCTTTTTCCTAAGGCCAGTTACCAAAATGAGGTTGAATGCACAGAGAAATTCTCTTGGTGTGAGTCCTACCAAAAGATATATAAAGAACATTGTTTCCCTCATCGTGACAATCCATGTTCTAAACACACTACATGCATTACGAATTAGACAAATATTCCTTTCTGAGTTGTGAGCATGTGGATTAACGATCTTTCAATCACCATACAAGGCATATTTACACCAAGAAGTATTTACTCTGATTTCACAGCTTTTTCCAATTGCCAGTTGAAAATGAGGAAGAATGTGCAGAAAAATACTCTTGCAGCAAGTTCTATCTAAAAGATATATAATTTACTTAGTTCCCCTCACCATGACATTATGTGTTCCAAACACTCTACATGCATTACGAATTCGACAAACATTCATTACGGAGATGTGAGTATGTGGATTAACGATCTTTCAATCACCATACAAGGCATATTTACACCTAGACATATTTACTCTGATTTCAAAGATTTTTCCCATGCACAGTTTTGAAAATGAGGCAGAATGCGCAGAAAAATACCCTTGGAGTGATTTCTACACAATAGACATATATGGTACACTTTAACTCACTGTAACATTCCATGTTCCGAACACGCTACATACATCACTGATTCGACAAACATTAATAGCTGAGTTGTGAGCTTGTGTATTACCGAACTTTAATATACCATACAGGACATATTGACACCTAAAATCATTTACTCAGGTTTCACAGCATTTTCATAACACCAGTTTCGAAAATGAAGCTGATTTTGCAAGAAAATTCTCCTGCAGCGTGTTCTAACCTACACACATGTAATTTACATAGACTAGATCACCGTGAATTTCCGTGTTTCAAATAAGCTACATGCATCACAGATTCGTCTAATATTCACAACAGAGTTGTTAGCATGTTGTTTACCGAAATTTCACCCACCAAAGATGCATATTGACACATAGAATCATTTTCTCATATTTCGAGTATTTTTCCTAATGCCAGTTTAGAAAATGAGGCAGATATCACAGAAAAATGCTCTTGGAGCGAGTTCTACCCAATAGAACTGTAATTTACCTTGTTTTCCTCACTTTGATATTCCGTGTTACAAACACGCTACACGCATCACGAATTCAACAAACGTTCTTTAAAAAGTTGTGAACATGTGTATTACCGAACTTTCATCCACCAAACAAGGCATATTTACACCTAGAATTATTTATTTTGATTTAGTAGATTTCTCGTAATGTCAGCCTCTAAAATCATGCAGTTTTCACAGAAAACTCCTCTTGGAGCGAGGTCTACCCAATAGACATGTAATTTACACTGTTTCCCTCACTATAACATTCCATGTTCTGAACACGCTACATGCATCAATGTTTTGACAAATATTCTTTAAGGAGTTGTGAGCATGAGGATTACCAAACTTTCGTCCACCATACAAGTCATATTGACACGTAGAAGCATTTTCCCAAATTTCGTACTGTTTTCCTAATGCCAGTTTTGAAAATGAGTCAGATTTCGAGGAAAAATTCTTTTGGAGCGAGTTCTAGCGAATACACTTGTAATTTACAAAGTTTTTAATCACCGTGATATTCTGTGATCCGAACACTCTACATGGATCACGGATTCGACAAACATTCTTTAATGAGTTGTGAACATGTGGATTAAAGATCTTTCATCCACAATACGAGGCATATATACACCTAGAATCATTTAGTCTGATTTCTCATATTTTTCGTAAGGCCATTTTCCAAAATGAGGCAGAATGCACAGAAAATACTATTGGTGCGAGTTCTACCAAAAAGGTACATAATTTACATAGCTCCACTCACCGTAACATTCTGTGTTCCGAACACACTACATGAATTACGAACTCGACAAACATTCATTAAGGAGTTCTGAGCATTTGGATTAATGATCTTTCAATCACCAAACAAGGCATATTTACGCCTACAAATATTTACTCTGATTTCAAGGTTTTTCCAAAGACCACGTTCAAAAATGAGGCAGAATGCCCAGAAAAATACTCTTTGAGTGAGATCTACCCAATAGACATGTACGGTACACTTTCACTCACCGTGGCATTCCATGTTCCGTACACGCTACATGTTAAACGGGTTCGACAAACATTAATTACACAGTTGTGATCATGTGGATTACAGAACTTTCATCCACCAAACTAGGCATATTTACACCTAGAAATTTTACTCAGATTTCACAGGTTTTTCCTAAGGCAAGGTATGAAAATGATGCAGAATGCACAGAAAAACCCTCTTTGAGCGAGTTCTACCACATAGACATGTAATTTACATAGATACGCTCACCGTAATATTCCCTGTTCTGAACAGACTACATGCATCTTGGAGTAGACCAACATTCTTTACAGAGTTATGATCATGCGGGTTACAGAACTTTCATCCAAAACAAGGCATATTTACACCTAGACACATTTACGGTGATTTCACAGGTTTTCGTGTAGCCAGTTTCGTAATTGTGGCAGAATGCACAGAAAAATAGTCTTGGATCGAGTTCTACAAAATAGACATTTAATTTAATTAGATTTCCTCACCGTGACATTCCGTGTTCCAAACCCACTACATTCATCATGGATTCGACAAATACTCATTACTGAGTTATTAGCATGTGGACAAACGATCTTTCATCCACCATACAAGGCATATCAACACCTAGAAGCATTTACTCTGATTTCTCATCTTTTTCCTAAGGCCAGTTACCAAAATGAGGTTGAATGCACAGAGAAATTCTCTTGGTGTGAGTCCTACCAAAAAGATATATAAAGAACATTGTTTCCCTCATCGTGACAATCCATGTTCTAAACACACTACATGCATTACGAATTAGACAAATATTCCTTTCTGAGTTGTGAGCATGTGGATTAACGATCTTTCAATCACCATACAAGGCATATTTACACCAAGAAGTATTTACTCTGATTTCACAGCTTTTCCAATTGCCAGTTTGAAAATGAGGAAGAATGTGCAGAAAAATACTCTTGCAGCAAGTTCTATCTAAAAGATATATAATTTACTTAGTTCCCCTCACCATGACATTATGTGTTCCAAACACTCTACATGCATTACGAATTCGACAAACATTCATTACGGAGATGTGAGTATGTGGATTAACGATCTTTCAATCACCATACAAGGCATATTTACACCTAGACATATTTACTCTGATTTCAAAGATTTTTCCCATGCACAGTTTTGAAAATGAGGCAGAATGCGCAGAAAAATACCCTTGGAGTGATTTCTACACAATAGACATATATGGTACACTTTAACTCACTGTAACATTCCATGTTCCGAACACGCTACATACATCACTGATTCGACAAACATTAATAGCTGAGTTGTGAGCTTGTGTATTACCGAACTTTAATATACCATACAGGACATATTGACACCTAAAATCATTTACTCAGGTTTCACAGCATTTTCATAACACCAGTTTCGAAAATGAAGCTGATTTTGCAAGAAAATTCTCCTGCAGCGTGTTCTAACCTACACACATGTAATTTACATAGACTAGATCACCGTGAATTTCCGTGTTTCAAATAAGCTACATGCATCACAGATTCGTCTAATATTCACAACAGAGTTGTTAGCATGTTGTTTACCGAAATTTCACCCACCAAAGATGCATATTGACACATAGAATCATTTTCTCATATTTCGAGTATTTTTCCTAATGCCAGTTTAGAAAATGAGGCAGATATCACAGAAAAATGCTCTTGGAGCGAGTTCTACCCAATAGAACTGTAATTTACCTTGTTTTCCTCACTTTGATATTCCGTGTTACAAACACGCTACACGCATCACGAATTCAACAAACGTTCTTTAAAAAGTTGTGAACATGTGTATTACCGAACTTTCATCCACCAAACAAGGCATATTTACACCTAGAATTATTTATTTTGATTTAGTAGATTTCTCGTAATGTCAGCCTCTAAAATCATGCAGTTTTCACAGAAAACTCCTCTTGGAGCGAGGTCTACCCAATAGACATGTAATTTACACTGTTTCCCTCACTATAACATTCCATGTTCTGAACACGCTACATGCATCAATGTTTTGACAAATATTCTTTAAGGAGTTGTGAGCATGAGGATTACCAAACTTTCGTCCACCATACAAGTCATATTGACACGTAGAAGCATTTTCCCAAATTTCGTACTGTTTTCCTAATGCCAGTTTTGAAAATGAGTCAGATTTCGAGGAAAAATGCTTTTGGAGCGAGTTCTACCGAATACACTTGTAATTTACAAAGTTTTTAATCACCGTGATATTCTGTGATCCGAACACTCTACATGGATCACGGATTCGACAAACATTCTTTAATGAGTTGTGAACATGTGGATTAAAGATCTTTCATCCACAATACGAGGCATATATACACCTAGAATCATTTAGTCTGATTTCTCATATTTTTCGTAAGGCCATTTTCCAAAATGAGGCAGAATGCACAGAAAATACTATTGGTGCGAGTTCTACCAAAAAGGTACATAATTTACATAGCTCCACTCACCGTAACATTCTGTGTTCCGAACACACTACATGAATTACGAACTCGACAAACATTCATTAAGGAGTTCTGAGCATTTGGATTAATGATCTTTCAATCACCAAACAAGGCATATTTACGCCTACAAATATTTACTCTGATTTCAAGGTTTTTCCAAAGACCACGTTCAAAAATGAGGCAGAATGCCCAGAAAAATACTCTTTGAGTGAGATCTACCCAATAGACATGTACGGTACACTTTCACTCACCGTGGCATTCCATGTTCCGTACACGCTACATGTTAAACGGGTTCGACAAACATTAATTACACAGTTGTGATCATGTGGATTACAGAACTTTCATCCACCAAACTAGGCATATTTACACCTAGAAAATTTTACTCAGATTTCACAGGTTTTTCCTAAGGCAAGGTATGAAAATGATGCAGAATGCACAGGAAAACACTCTTTGAGCGAGTTCTACCACATAGACATGTAATTTACATAGATACGCTCACCGTAATATTCCCTGTTCTGAACAGACTACATGCATCTTGGAGTAGACCAACATTCTTTACAGAGTTATGATCATGCGGGTTACAGAACTTTCATCCAAAACAAGGCATATTTACACCTAGAAACATTTACAGTGATTTCACAGGTTTTCCTAAAGCCAGTTTCGTAATTGAGGCAGAATGTGCAGAAAAATTGTATTGGAGTGAGTTCTACAAAATAGACATGTAATTTACATTCTTTCGCACACTGTGACATTCTGTGATTCGAATACGCTACATGCTTCACGGATTCGACAAACATTAATTACTGAGTTAAGTGCATTTGGGTTAACAATATTTCAACTACCATACAAGGCATATTTTAAGCTACAATCATTTACAATTTTTTCACAGATTTTTCCTAAGGCCAGTTTCGAAAATGAGGCAGAATGCCCAGAAAAATACCCTTGGAGCGAGTTCTATCCAATAGACATGTACGGTACACTTTCACTCACCATGAAATTCCATGTTCTGAACACGCTACATGCATCATGGAGTAGACCAACACTCATTACAGAGCTGTGATCATGTGTATTACAGAACTTTCATCAACCGAAGAAGGCATATTTACACCTAGACACATTTACGGTGATTTCACAGGTTTTCGTGTAGCCAGTTTCGTAATTGTGGCAGAATGCACAGAAAAATAGTCTTGGATCGAGTTCTACAAAATAGACATGTAATTTAATTAGATTTCCTCACCGTGACATTCCGTGTTCCAAACCCACTACATTCATCATGGATTCGACAAATACTCATTACTGAGTTATTAGCATGTGGACAAACGATCTTTCATCCACCATACAAGGCATATCAACACCTAGAAGCATTTACTCTGATTTCTCATCTTTTTCCTAAGGCCAGTTACCAAAATGAGGTTGAATGCACAGAGAAATTCTCTTGGTGTGAGTCCTACCAAAAAGATATATAAAGAACATTGTTTCCCTCATCGTGACAATCCATGTTCTAAACACACTACATGCATTACGAATTAGACAAATATTCCTTTCTGAGTTGTGAGCATGTGGATTAACGATCTTTCAATCACCATACAAGGCATATTTACACCAAGAAGTATTTACTCTGATTTCACAGCTTTTTCCAATTGCCAGTTTGAAAATGAGGAAGAATGTGCAGAAAAATACTCTTGCAGCAAGTTCTATCTAAAAGATATATAATTTACTTAGTTCCCCTCACCATGACATTATGTGTTCCAAACACTCTACATGCATTACGAATTCGACAAACATTCATTACGGAGATGTGAGTATGTGGATTAACGATCTTTCAATCACCATACAAGGCATATTTACACCTAGACATATTTACTCTGATTTCAAAGATTTTTCCCATGCACAGTTTTGAAAATGAGGCAGAATGCGCAGAAAAATACCCTTGGAGTGATTTCTACACAATAGACATATATGGTACACTTTAACTCACTGTAACATTCCATGTTCCGAACACGCTACATACATCACTGATTCGACAAACATTAATAGCTGAGTTGTGAGCTTGTGTATTACCGAACTTTAATATACCATACAGGACATATTGACACCTAAAATCATTTACTCAGGTTTCACAGCATTTTCATAACACCAGTTTCGAAAATGAAGCTGATTTTGCAAGAAAATTCTCCTGCAGCGTGTTCTAACCTACACACATGTAATTTACATAGACTAGATCACCGTGAATTTCCGTGTTTCAAATAAGCTACATGCATCACAGATTCGTCTAATATTCACAACAGAGTTGTTAGCATGTTGTTTACCGAAATTTCATCCACCAAAGATGCATATTGACACATAGAATCATTTTCTCATATTTCGAGTATTTTTCCTAATGCCAGTTTAGAAAATGAGGCAGATATCACAGAAAAATGCTCTTGGAGCGAGTTCTACCCAATAGAACTGTAATTTACCTTGTTTTCCTCACTTTGATATTCCGTGTTACAAACACGCTACACGCATCACGAATTCAACAAACGTTCTTTAAAAAGTTGTGAACATGTGTATTACCGAACTTTCATCCACCAAACAAGGCATATTTACACCTAGAATTATTTATTTTGATTTAGTAGATTTCTCGTAATGTCAGCCTCTAAAATCATGCAGTTTTCACAGAAAACTCCTCTTGGAGCGAGGTCTACCCAATAGACATGTAATTTACACTGTTTCCCTCACTATAACATTCCATGTTCTGAACACGCTACATGCATCAATGTTTTGACAAATATTCTTTAAGGAGTTGTGAGCATGAGGATTACCAAACTTTCGTCCACCATACAAGTCATATTGACACGTAGAAGCATTTTCCCAAATTTCGTACTGTTTTCCTAATGCCAGTTTTGAAATGAGTCAGATTTCGAGGAAAAATGCTTTTGGAGCGAGTTCTACCGAATACACTTGTAATTTACAAAGTTTTTAATCACCGTGATATTCTGTGATCCGAACACTCTACATGGATCACGGATTCGACAAACATTCTTTAATGAGTTGTGAACATGTGGATTAAAGATCTTTCATCCACAATACGAGGCATATATACACCTAGAATCATTTAGTCTGATTTCTCATATTTTTCGTAAGGCCATTTTCCAAATGAGGCAGAATGCACAGAAAATACTATTGGTGCGAGTTCTACCAAAAAGGTACATAATTTACATAGCTCCACTCACCGTAACATTCTGTGTTCCGAACACACTACATGAATTACGAACTCGACAAACATTCATTAAGGAGTTCTGAGCATTTGGATTAATGATCTTTCAATCACCAAACAAGGCATATTTACGCCTACAAATATTTACTCTGATTTCAAGGTTTTTCCAAAGACCACGTTCAAAAATGAGGCAGAATGCCCAGAAAAATACTCTTTGAGTGAGATCTACCCAATAGACATGTACGGTACACTTTCACTCACCGTGGCATTCCATGTTCCGTACACGCTACATGTTAAACGGGTTCGACAAACATTAATTACACAGTTGTGATCATGTGGATTACAGAACTTTCATCCACCAAACTAGGCATATTACACCTAGAAAATTTTACTCAGATTTCACAGGTTTTTCCTAAGGCAAGGTATGAAAATGATGCAGAATGCACAGAAAAACCCTCTTTGAGCGAGTTCTACCACATAGACATGTAATTTACATAGATTCGCTCACCGTAATATTCCCTGTTCTGAACAGACTACATGCATCTTGGAGTAGACCAACATTCTTTACAGAGTTATGATCATGCGGGTTACAGAACTTTCATCCAAAACAAGGCATATTTACACCTAGAAACATTTACAGTGATTTCACAGGTTTTCCTAAAGCCAGTTTCGTAATTGAGGCAGAATGTGCAGAAAAATTGTATTGGAGTGAGTTCTACAAAATAGACATGTAATTTACATTCTTTCGCACACTGTGACATTCTGTGATTCGAATACGCTACATGCTTCACGGATTCGACAAACATTCATTACTGAGTTAAGTGCATTTGGGTTAACGATATTTCAACTACCATACAAGGCATATTTAAGCTAGCAATCATTTACAATTTTTTCACAGCTTTTTCCTAAGGCCAGTTTCGAAAATGAGGCAGAATGCCCAGAAAAATACCCTTGGAGCGAGTTCTATCCAATAGACATGTACGGTACACTTTCACTCACCATGAAATTCCATGTCTGAACACGCTACATGCATCATGGAGTAGACCAACACTCATTACAGAGCTGTGATCATGTGTATTACAGAACTTTCATCAACCGAAGAAGGCATATTTACACCTAGACACATTTACGGTGATTTCACAGGTTTTCGTGTAGCCAGTTTCGTAATTGTGGCAGAATGCACAGAAAAATAGTCTTGGATCGAGTTCTACAAAATAGACATGTAATTTAATTAGATTTCCTCACCGTGACATTCCGTGTTCCAAACCCACTACATTCATCATGGATTCGACAAATACTCATTACTGAAGTTATTAGCATGTGGACAAACGATCTTTCGTCCACCATACAAGGCATATCAACACCTAGAAGCATTTACTCTGATTTCTCATCTTTTTCCTAAGGCCAGTTACCAAAATGAGGTTGAATGCACAGAGAAATTCTCTTGGTGTGAGTTCTACCAAAAGATATATAAAGAACATTGTTTCCCTCATCGTGACAATCCATGTTCTAAACACACTACATGCATTACGAATTAGACAAATATTCCTTTCTGAGTTGTGAGCATGTGGATTAACGATCTTTCTATCACCAATACAAGGCATATTTACACCTAGAAGTATTTACTCTGATTTCACAGCTTTTTCCAATTGCCAGTTTGAAAATGAGGAAGAATGCGCAGAAAAATTCTGTCGGAGCGTGATTTAGCCCAATAGACATATACGGTAAACTTTCAATCACCGTGACATTCCATGTTCCAAACATGATACATACATCACCGTATCGACAAACATTCATTACAGAGTTGTAGCATGTGGATTACCGAACTTTCATCCACCACCCATGCATATTTACACCTAGAAATAATTACATTTATTTCACAGGATTTACATAATCCAGTTTTGAAAATGAGGCAAAATACGCAGAATAATCCTCTAGGGCCAGTTATTGAAAGTACACATGTAATTTACATAGATTCGTTCACCGTAACTTTCCCTATTCCTGAACACGCTACATGCACCACAGATTCGACAATCATTATTTACTGGGTTATCAGCATGTGTAATTAACGATCTCTTCATCCACTAGAAAAGGAATATTTACACCTTGAAAACATTTACCCTGATTTCTCAAATTTTTCCTAAGGCCAGTTTTTTAAATGAGGCAGAATGCACAGAAAAATCCTCTTGTAGCAAGTTCTATCTAAAAGCATATATAATTTACTTAGTTCCCCTCACCATGACATTATGTGTTCCGAAACACTCTACATGCATTACGAATTCGACAAACATTCATTACGGAGATGTGAGTATGTGGATTTAACGATCTTTCAATCACCATACAAGGCATATTTACACCTAGATCATATTTACTCTGATTTCAAAGATTTTTTCCATGCACAGTTTTGAAAATGAGGCAGAATGCTGCAGAAAAATAGTCCCTTGGAGTGATTTCTACACAATAGACCTATATGGTACACTTTCACTCACTGTAACATTCCATGTTCCGAACACGCTACATACATCACGGATTCGACAAACATTAATAGCTGAGTGTGAGCTTGTGTATTACCGAACTTTAATATACCATACAGGACATATTGACACCTAAATCATTTACTCAGGTTTCACAGCAGTTTCATAACACCAGTTTCGAAAATGAAGCTGATTTTGCAGGAAAATTCTCCTGCAGCGTGTTCTAACCTACACACATGTAATTTTACATAGACTAGATCACGTGAATTTCCGTGTTTCAAATAAGCTACATGCATCACAGATTCATCTAATATTCACAACAGAGTTGTTAGCATGTTGTTTACCGAAATTTCATCCACAAAAACGCATATTGACACATAGACTCATTTTCTCATATTTCGAGTATTTTTCCTAATGCCAGTTTAGAAATGAGGCAGATATCACAGAAAAATGCTCTTGGAGCGAGTTCTACCCAATAGAAATGTAATTTACCTGTTTTCCTCACCGTGACATTCCGTGATCCAAACACGATACATGCATCAGAAATTCGACAAACATTCTTTAATGAGAATTGAACATGTATGTTACCGAACTTTCATCCACCAAACAAGGCATATTTACACCTAGAAATATTTATTTTGATTTCATAGATTTCTCGTAATATCAGTCTCTAATATCATGCAGTTTTCACAGAAAACCCCTCTTGGAGCGAGGTCTACCCAATTGACTTGTAATTTACACTGTTTCCCTCACTATAATTCCATGTTCTGATCACGCTACATGCATCCATGTTTTGACAAATATTCTTTAAGGAGTTGTGAGTATGAGGATTACCAAACTTTCAATCACCATACAAGGCATATTTACACCTATAAAATATTACTTTCTTTTCAAAGCATTTTCCTAACTGCAGTTTGAAAAATGAGGCAGTTTTCACAGTAAAATTCCCTTGGAGCACTTCTACACAAAAGACATGTAATTTACATAGATTAGCTCACCGTGAAATTCAGTGTTCCTAGAAAGTTGCATACATCATGGATTCAACAAAAATTCACTACAGATTTGTTAGCATGTGGATTACTGAACTTTCATCCACCATACAAGTCATATTGTCACGTAGAAGCATTTTCCCAAATTTCGTAGTGTTTTCCTAATTCCAGTTTTTAAAATGAATCAGATTTCGAAGAAAAATGCTTTTGGAGCGAGTTCGACCCAATACACATGTAATTTACAAAGTTATTATCACCGTGATATTCTGTGATCCAACACTCTACATGGTACACGGATTCGACAAACATTCTTTAATGAGTTGTGAACATGTGGATTAAAGATCTTTCATCCACAATACGAGGCATATATACACCTAGAATCATTTAGTCTGATTTCTCATATTTTTCGTAAAGCCAGTTTCCAAAATGAGGCAGAATGCACAGATAAACTTCTTGGTGCGAGTTCTACCAAAAAGGTACATAATATATATAGCTCCACTCACCGTAACATTCCGTGTTCCGAACACAATACATCCATTATGAACTCGACAAACATTCATTAAGGAGTTCTGAGCATGTGGATTAATGATCTTTCAATCACCAAACAAGGCATATTACGCCTACAAATATTTACTCTGGTTTCACGGTTTTTCAAAAGACCAGGATCGAAAATGAGGCAGAATGTCCAGAAAAATACTCTTTCAGCGAATCTACGCAATAGAGATGTACGGTACACTTTCACTCACCGTGACATTCCATGTTCCGAACACGCTACATGCTATACGGGTTCTACAAACATTAATTACACAGTGTGATCATGTGGATTACAGAACTTTCATCCACCAAACTAGGCATAATTACACCTAGAAAATTTTACTCTGATTTCACAGGTTTTTCCTAAGGCCATGTATGAAAATGATGCAGAAGCACAGAAAAAATCCTCTTTGAGTGAGTTTTACCAAATAGACATGTAATATACATAGATTCGCTCACCGTAACATTCCCTGTTCTGCACACAATACATGCATCTTGGAGTAGACAAACATTCATTACAGAGTTGTGATCATGTGCATTACAGAACTTTCATCCACCATTAAATTCATAATGCACTTGGAAATATTTCTCATATTTCGAGTTATTTCCTAATGCCAGTTTAGAAAATGAGGCAGAATTCACAGATAATTAATTTTGGAGTGAGTTCTACCAATAAATTTGTAGTTTACAAAGTTTCTTTCACCATGTTATTCTGTGTTCTGAATATGAACGTGCATCACGGATTCGACAAACATTATTTACAGGTTTGTGATCATGTGGATTAGAGAACCTTCATCCAACAAAGAAGGCATATTTACACCCAGAATCATTTACCCTGATTTTGCAGCTTTTTCTTAAGGCTAGTTTCGAAAATCAGCAGAATGTGCAGAAAAACATTTTGTGCAAGTTCTAACAATACAGATGTAATTTACATAGTTTTTCTCACCATGTCATTCCGAGATCACAACAAGCTA
>NC_045699.1:42600-89845 GCF_009834535.1 Camelus ferus
GCCAGTTTGAAAGTGAGGCAGAATGCACAGAAAAATTCTGTTTGGAGCGTGTTTTACCCAATAGACATGTACGGTAAACTTAAATCACCGTGACATTCCATGTTCCGAATACGATTACATCACCGATTCGACAAACATTCATTAGTGACTTGTTGTAGCATGTGGATTACCGAACTTTCATCCACCACCCATGCATATTTTCACCTAGAAACAATTACATTGATTTCACAAGTTTTACCTAATCCAGTTTTGAAATGAGGCAGAATGCGCAGAATAATCTTCTAGGGCCAGTTATTGAAAGTACACATGTAATTTACATAGATTCGTTCACCGTAACTTTCCCTATCTGAACACACTACATGCACCAAAGATTCGACAATCATTATTTACTGGTTATCAGTATGTTGGATTAACGATCTTTCATCCACTATAAAAGGAATATTTACCTTGAAACATTTACTCTGATTCTCTAATTTTTCCTAAGGCCAGTTTCGTAAATGAGGCAGAATGCAAAGAAAAATCCTCTTGTAGCAAGTTCTATCTAAAAGATATATAATTTACTTAGTTTTCCCTCACCGTGACATTCTGTGTTCCGAACACTCTACATGCATATACGAATTTGACAATCTCATTACGGATGTGAGCATGTGGATTAAAGATCTTTCAATCACCATACAAGGCATATTTACACCTAGAACATTTACTCTGATTTCAAAGATATTTCCCTTCACAGTTTTGAAAATGAGGCAGAATGCGCAGAAAAATAGCCTTGGAGTGATTCTACACAATAGACATATATGGTACACTTTCACTCACTGTAACATTCCATGTTCCAAACGCGCTACATACATCACGGATTCGACAAACATTAATTGCTGAGTTATGAGCTTGTGTATTACCGAACTTTAATAAACCATACAGGACATATTGACACCTAAATCATTTACTCAATTTTCACAGCAGTTTCATTACACCAGTTTCGAAAATGAAGCTGATTTTGCAGGAAAATTCTCCTGCAGCATGTTCTAACCTATAGACATGTAATTTACATAGACTAGATCACCGTGAATTTCTGTGTTTCAAATAAGCTACATGCATCACAGATTCGTCTAATATTCACAACAGAGTTGTTAGCATGTTGTTTACCTAAATATCATCCACCATACAACGCATATTGACACTTAGAATCTTTCTCATATTTCAAGTATTTTTCCTAATGCCAGTTTAGAAAATGAGGCATATTTCACAGAAAAATCTCTTGGAGCGAGTTCTACCCAATAGAAATGTAATTACATTGTTTTATTGACCGTGACATTCCGTGTTCCAAACACGCTACATACATCACGGATTCGACAAAATTCTTTAATGAGATGTGACATGTGTATTACAACATTCATCCACAAAAGGCATATTTAAACCTAGAAATATTTATTCTGATTTAGTAGATTTCTCATAATGTCAGCCTATAAAATCATGCAGTTTTCACAGAAAACTGCTCTTGGGCGAGGTCTACCCAATAGACATGTAATTTACACTGTTCCCTCACTATAACATTCCATTTACTGAACATCGCTACATGCATCCATGTTTGACAAATATCTTTAAGGAGTTCTGAGGCATGAGGATTACCAAAACTTCATCACCATACAAAGGCATATTTAACAACCTATAAAAAATTACTTTCTTTTCAAAGATTTTTCCTAACTGCAGTTTCGAAAATGATGCCGTTTTGACAGAAAAATTCCGTAGGAGCAACTTCTACACAAAAGACATTTAATTTACAAAGATTCGCTCACCGTGGAAGTCAGTGTCCCTAGAAAGCTGCATACATCATGGATTCAACAAAAATTCACGACAGATTTGTTAGCATGTGGATTACTGAACGTTCATCCACCATACAGTCATATTGACACGTAGAAGCATTTTCCCAAATTCAGTAGTGTTTTCCTAAATGCCAGTATTTAAAAATGAGTCAGATTACGAAGAAAAATGCTTTTGGAGCGAGTTACTACCCAATACATATGTAAATTAATAAAGTATCAATCAACACGCGATATTCTGTGAATTCCCGAAACACTCCTGCAATTATCACGGACTCGACAAACATTCTTTAATTGAGTTGTGAACATGTGGATTAAGATCTTTCATCCACAATACGAGGCATATATACACCTAGAATCACTTAGTCTGATTTCTCATATTTTTCGTAAGGCCAGTTTCCAAAATGAGGCAGAATGCACAGAAAAACCTCTTGGTGCGAGTTCGACCAAAAAATGTACATAATTTACATAGTTCCACTCACCGTAACATTCCGTGTTCCGAACACACTGCATGCATTACGAACTCGACAAACATTTATTTAGGAGTTCTGAGCATGTGGATTAATGATCTTTCAATCACCAAACAAGGCATATTTACACCTACAAATATTTACTCTGATTTCACAGTTTTTCCAAAGACCAGGATCGAAAACGAAGCAGAATGCCCAGAAAAATTAATTTTGAGCGAGATCTACCCAATAGACATGTACGGTACACTTTCACTCAAAGTGACATTCCATGTTCCGGACACGCTACATGCTATACGGGTTCGACAAACATTAATTACACAGTTGTGATCATGTGGATTACAGAACTTTCATCCACCAAACTAGGCATATTTACACCTAGAAAATTTTACTCTGATTTCACAGGTTTTTCCTAAGGCCAGGTATGAAAATGATGCAGAATGCACAGAAAAATCCTCTTTGAGCGAGTTCTACCAAATAGACATGTAATTTACATAGATTCTCTCATCGTAACATTCCTTGTACTGAACACACTACAAGCATCTTGGAGTAGACCAACATTCATTTCAGAGTTGTGATCATGCGGGTTACAGAACTCTCATCCACCAAACAAGGCATATTTAAACCTAGAAACATTTATGGTGATTTCGCAGGTTTTCTTTAAGCCAGTTTAGAAAATGGGGAAGAATGCGCAGAAAAATACTCTTGGAGAGAGTTCTACCCAAGAAATATGTAATTTACATAGTTTCACACATTGTGATGTTCCGTGTTTCAAATACGCTACATGAATCTCAGATTCGACAATCATTCATTACTGAGTTGTAGCATGTGGTTTACAGAGCTTTCATCCACCATGCAAGCCATATGGTCATCAAGAAACATTTACTCTGATTTCAAAACTCTTACCTAAGTTTAGATTCGAAAATGAGGCAGAATGCTCTGAAAAATCCTCTTAGAGCATGTTCTACACAATAGACTTTTAATTTACGAAGTTTCACTCGCCGTGACATTCCATGTTCTGAAAATGCTACATGCAACCCGGATTCGAAAAACATTCATTACAGAGTTGTGTTCATGTGCATTACAGAATTTCATCCACCATACAAGGCATATTTACACCTAGAAACATTTACAGTGATTTCATAGGTTTTCGTAAAGCCAGTTTCGAAATTGAGGCAGAATGTGCAGAAAAATTCTATTGGAGTGATTTTCTACAAAATAGACATGTAATTTACATTCTTTCCCACACTGTGACATTCTGCAATTCGAATACTCTACATGCTTCTTGGATTCGACAAACATTCATTACTGAGTTAAGTGCATTTGAGTTAACGAATTTTCAAACACCATAGTAGGCATATTTAAAGCTAGAATCATTTACAATTTTTTCACAGCTTTTTCCTAAGGCCAGGTTTGAAAAAGAGGCAGAATGCCCAGAAAAATACCATTGGAGCGAGATCTATCCAATAGACATGTACGGTACACTTTCACTCAACATATCATTCCATGTCTGAACACGCTAAATGCATCATGGACTAGACCAACATTCATTACAGAGTTGTGATCATGTGGATTACATAACTTTCATCAATCAAACAAGGCATATTTACACCTAGAGACATTTACGGTTATTTCGCAGGATTCCTATAGACAGTTTCAGAATCGAGGCAGAATGCACAGAAAAAAAATGTCTTGGAGCGAGTTCTACAAAATAGACATGTAATTTAATTAGATTTCCTCACCGTGACATTCCGTGTTCCGAACCCGCTACATTCATCATGGATTCGACAAATACTAATTACTGAGTTATTAGCATGTGGACAAACGAACATTCATCCACCATACAAGGCATATAAACACCTAGAAGCATTTACCTTATTTCTCATCTTTTTCCTAAGGCCAGTTACCAAAATGGGGTTGAATGCACAGAGAAATTCTCTTGGTGTGAGTTCTACCAAAAAGATATATAAAGTACATACTTTCCCTCATCATGACTATACATGTTCTAAACACACTACATGCATTACAAATTAGACAAATATTACTTTCTGAGTTGTGAGCATGTGGATTAACGATCTTTCTATCACCATACAAGGCATATTTACACCTAGAAGTATTTACTCTGATTTCACAGCTTTTTCCAATTGCCAGTTTGAAAGTGAGGCAGAATGCACAGAAAAATTCTGTTGGAGCGTGTTTTACCCAATAGACATGTACGGTAAACTTTAAATCACCGTGACATTCCATGTTCCGAATACGATACTTACATCACCGATTCGACAAACATTCATTAGTGACTTGTAGCATGTGGATTACCGAACTTTCATCCACCAACCATGCATATTTTCACCTAGAAACAATTACATTGATTTCACAAGTTTTACCTAATCCAGTTTTGAAAATGAGGCAGAATGCGCAGAATAATCTTCTAGGGCCAGTTATTGAAAGTACACATGTAATTTACATAGATTCGTTCACCGTAACTTTCCCTATTCTGAACACGCTACATGCACCAAAGATTCTACAATCATTATTTAGTGGGTTATCAGCATGTGGATTAACGATCTTTCATCCACTATAAAAGGAATATTTACACCTTGAAACATTTACTCTGATTTCTCTAATTTTTCCTAAGGCCAGTTTCGTAAATGAGGCAGAATGCACAGAAAAATCCTCTTGTAGCAAGTTCTATCTAAAAGATATATAATTTACTTAGTTTCCCTCACCGTGACATTATGTGTTCCGAACACTCTACATGCATTACGAATTTGACAATCATTCATTACGGAGATGTGAGCATGTGGATTAAAGATCTTTCAATCACCATACAAGGCATATTTACACCTAGAAACATTTACTCTGATTTCAAAGATATTTCCCATTCACAGTTTTGAAAATGAGGCAGAATGCGCAGAAAAATAGCCTTGGAGTGATTTCTACACAATAGACATATATGGTACACTTTCACTCACTGTAACATTCCATGTTCCAAACGCGCTACATACATCACGGATTCGACAAACATTAATTGCTGAGTTATGAGCTTGTGTATTACCGAACTTTAATAAACCATACAGGACATATTGACACATAAAATCATTTACTCAATTTTCACAGCAGTTTCATTACACCAGTTTCGAAAATGAAGCTGATTTTGCAGGAAAATTCTCCTGCAGCATGTTCTAACCTATAGACATGTAATTTACATAGACTAGATCACCGTGAATTTCTGTGTTTCAAATAAGCTACATGCATCACAGATTCGTCTAATATTCACAACAGAGTTGTTAGCATGTTGTTTACCTAAATATCATCCACCATACAACGCATATTGACACTTAGAATCATTTTCTCATATTTCAAGTATTTTTCCTAATGCCAGTTTAGAAAATGAGGCATATTTCACAGAAAAATTCTCTTGGAGCGAGTTCTACCCAATAGAAATGTAATTTACATTGTTTTATTGACCGTGACATTCCGTGTTCCAAACACGCTACATACATCACGGATTCGACAAACATTCTTTAATGAGATGTGAACATGTGTATTACCAAACATTCATCCACCATAAAAGGCATATTTAAACCTAGAAATATTTATTCTGATTTAGTAGATTTCTCATAATGTCAGCCTATAAAATCATGCAGTTTTCACAGAAAACTGCTCTTGGGGCGAGGTCTACCCAATAGACATGTAATTTACACTGTTCCCCTCACTATAACATTCCATTTACTGAACATGCTACATGCATCCATGTTTTGACAAATATTCTTTAAGGAGTTCTGAGCATGAGGATTACCAAACTTTCAATCACCATACAAGGCATATTTACACCTATAAAAAATTACTTTCTTTTCAAAGATTTTTCCTAACTGCAGTTTCGAAAATGATGCCGTTTTGACAGAAAAATTCCGTAGGAGCAACTTCTACACAAAAGACATTTAATTTACAAAGATTCGCTCACCGTGGAATTCAGTGTCCCTAGAAAGCTGCATACATCATGGATTCAACAAAAATTCACTACAGATTTGTTAGCATGTGGATTACTGAACTTTCATCCACCATACAAGTCATATTGACACGTAGAAGCATTTTCCCAAATTCATAGTGTTTTCCTAATGCCAGTATTTAAAATGAGTCAGATTACGAAGAAAAATGCTTTTGGAGCGAGTTCTACCCAATACATATGTAATTTATAAAGTATCAATCACCGTGATATTCTGTGATCCGAACACTCTGCAATTATCACGGACTCGACAAACATTCTTTAATGAGTTGTGAACATGTGGATTAAAGATCTTTCATCCACAATACGAGGCATATATACACCTAGAATCACTTAGTCTGATTTCTCATATTTTTCGTAAGGCCAGTTTCCAAAATGAGGCAGAATGCACAGAAAAACCTCTTGGTGCGAGTTCGACCAAAAAATGTACATAATTTACATAGTTCCACTCACCGTAACATTCCGTGTTCCGAACACACTGCATGCATTACGAACTCGACAAACATTTATTTAGGAGTTCTGAGCATGTGGATTAATGATCTTTCAATCACCAAACAAGGCATATTTACACCTACAAATATTTACTCTGATTTCACAGTTTTTCCAAAGACCAGGATCGAAAACGAAGCAGAATGCCCAGAAAAATTAATTTTGAGCGAGATCTACCCAATAGACATGTACGGTACACTTTCACTCAAAGTGACATTCCATGTTCCGGACACGCTACATGCTATACGGGTTCGACAAACATTAATTACACAGTTGTGATCATGTGGATTACAGAACTTTCATCCACCAAACTAGGCATATTTACACCTAGAAAATTTTACTCTGATTTCACAGGTTTTTCCTAAGGCCAGGTATGAAAATGATGCAGAATGCACAGAAAAATCCTCTTTGAGCGAGTTCTACCAAATAGACATGTAATTTACATAGATTCTCTCATCGTAACATTCCTTGTACTGAACACACTACAAGCATCTTGGAGTAGACCAACATTCATTTCAGAGTTGTGATCATGCGGGTTACAGAACTCTCATCCACCAAACAAGGCATATTTAAACCTAGAAACATTTATGGTGATTTCGCAGGTTTTCTTTAAGCCAGTTTAGAAAATGGGGAAGAATGCGCAGAAAAATACTCTTGGAGAGAGTTCTACCCAAGAAATATGTAATTTACATAGTTTCACACATTGTGATGTTCCGTGTTTCAAATACGCTACATGAATCTCAGATTCGACAATCATTCATTACTGAGTTGTAGCATGTGGTTTACAGAGCTTTCATCCACCATGCAAGCCATATGGTCATCAAGAAACATTTACTCTGATTTCAAAACTCTTACCTAAGTTTAGATTCGAAAATGAGGCAGAATGCTCTGAAAAATCCTCTTAGAGCATGTTCTACACAATAGACTTTTAATTTACGAAGTTTCACTCGCCGTGACATTCCATGTTCTGAAAATGCTACATGCAACCCGGATTCGAAAAACATTCATTACAGAGTTGTGTTCATGTGCATTACAGAATTTCATCCACCATACAAGGCATATTTACACCTAGAAACATTTACAGTGATTTCATAGGTTTTCGTAAAGCCAGTTTCGAAATTGAGGCAGAATGTGCAGAAAAATTCTATTGGAGTGATTTCTACAAAATAGACATGTAATTTACATTCTTTCCCACACTGTGACATTCTGCAATTCGAATACTCTACATGCTTCTTGGATTCGACAAACATTCATTACTGAGTTAAGTGCATTTGAGTTAACGAATTTTCAAACACCATAGTAGGCATATTTAAAGCTAGAATCATTTACAATTTTTTCACAGCTTTTTCCTAAGGCCAGGTTTGAAAAAGAGGCAGAATGCCCAGAAAAATACCATTGGAGCGAGATCTATCCAATAGACATGTACGGTACACTTTCACTCAACATATCATTCCATGTCTGAACACGCTAAATGCATCATGGACTAGACCAACATTCATTACAGAGTTGTGATCATGTGGATTACATAACTTTCATCAATCAAACAAGGCATATTTACACCTAGAGACATTTACGGTTATTTCGCAGGATTTCCTATAGACAGTTTCAGAATCGAGGCAGAATGCACAGAAAAAAAATGTCTTGGAGCGAGTTCTACAAAATAGACATGTAATTTAATTAGATTTCCTCACCGTGACATTCCGTGTTCCGAACCCGCTACATTCATCATGGATTCGACAAATACTAATTACTGAGTTATTAGCATGTGGACAAACGAACATTCATCCACCATACAAGGCATATAAACACCTAGAAGCATTTACCCTTATTTCTCATCTTTTTCCTAAGGCCAGTTACCAAAATGGGGTTGAATGCACAGAGAAATTCTCTTGGTGTGAGTTCTACCAAAAAGATATATAAAGTACATACTTTCCCTCATCATGACTATACATGTTCTAAACACACTACATGCATTACAAATTAGACAAATATTACTTTCTGAGTTGTGAGCATGTGGATTAACGATCTTTCTATCACCATACAAGGCATATTTACACCTAGAAGTATTTACTCTGATTTCACAGCTTTTTCCAATTGCCAGTTTGAAAGTGAGGCAGAATGCACAGAAAAATTCTGTTGGAGCGTGTTTTACCCAATAGACATGTACGGTAAACTTTAAATCACCGTGACATTCCATGTTCCGAATACGATACTTACATCACCGATTCGACAAACATTCATTAGTGACTTGTAGCATGTGGATTACCGAACTTTCATCCACCAACCATGCATATTTTCACCTAGAAACAATTACATTGATTTCACAAGTTTTACCTAATCCAGTTTTGAAAATGAGGCAGAATGCGCAGAATAATCTTCTAGGGCCAGTTATTGAAAGTACACATGTAATTTACATAGATTCGTTCACCGTAACTTTCCCTATTCTGAACACGCTACATGCACCAAAGATTCGACAATCATTATTTACTGGGTTATCAGCATGTGGATTAACGATCTTTCATCCACTATAAAAGGAATATTTACACCTTGAAACATTTACTCTGATTTCTCTAATTTTTCCTAAGGCCAGTTTCGTAAATGAGGCAGAATGCACAGAAAAATCCTCTTGTAGCAAGTTCTATCTAAAAGATATATAATTTACTTAGTTTCCCTCACCGTGACATTATGTGTTCCGAACACTCTACATGCATTACGAATTTGACAATCATTATTACGGAGATGTGAGCATGTGGATTAAAGATCTTTCAATCACCATACAAGGCATATTACACCTAGAAACATTTACTCTGATTTCAAAGATATTTCCCATTCACAGTTTTGAAAATGAGGCAGAATGCGCAGAAAAATAGCCTTGGAGTGATTTCTACACAATAGACATATATGGTACACTTTCACTCACTGTAACATTCCATGTTCCAAACGCGCTACATACATCACGGATTCGACAAACATTAATTGCTGAGTTGTGAGCTTGTGTATTACCGAACTTTAATAAACCGTACAGGACATATTGACACCTAAATTCATTTACTCATGTTTCACAGCAGTTTCATAACACCAGTTTCGGAAATGAAGCTGATATTGCAGGAAAATTCTCCTGCAGCGTGTTCTAAACTATAGACATGTAATTTATGTAGAATAGATCACCGTGAATTTCCGTGTTTCAAATAAGCTACATGCATCACAGATTCGTCTAATATTCACAACAAAGTTGTTAGCATGTTGTTTACCGAAATTTCATCCACCATAAAACGCATATTGTCACTTAGGATCATTTTTTAATATTTCGTGTTTTTTTCCTAATGCCAGTTTAGAAAATGAGGCAGATTTCACAGAAAAATGCTCTTGGAGCGAGTTCTACCCAATAGAAATGTAATTTACATTGTTATCCTCACCGTGACATTCCGTGTTCCAAACATGCTACATGCATCACGGATTTGACAAACATTTTTAATGAGATGTGTACATGTGTATTAACGAACTTTCATCCACTATACAAGGCATATTTACACCTAGAAATATTTATTATGATTTAGTAGATTTCTCATAATGTCACTCTATAAATTCATGCAGTTTTCACAGAAAACTCCTCTTGGAGCGAGGTCTACCCAATAGACATGTAATTAACAGTGTTTCCCTCACTATAACATTCCATGTTCTGAACACGCTACATACATCCATGTGTTGACAAATATTCTTTAAGGAGTTGTGAGCATGAGGATTACCATTCTTTCAATCACCATACAAGGCATCTTTACACCTATAAAAATTTACTTTCTGTTCAAATGTTTTTCCTAACTGCAGTTTCGAAAATGAGGCAGTTTTCACAGAAATATTCCCTTGGAGCAACTTCTACACAAAAGACATGTAATTTACATAGATTCGCTCACCGTGAAATTCAGTGTTCCTAGAAAGCTGCATACATCATGCATTCAACAAAAATTCACTACAGATTTGTTATCATGTGGATTACTGAACTTTCACCCAAAATACAAGTCATATTGACACGTAGACGCATTTTCCCAAATTTCATAGTATTATCCTAATACCAGGTTTTAAATGAGTCACATCCTAAGAAAAATGCTTTTGGAGCGAGTTCTACCCAATAAACATGTAATTTACAAAGTTTCAATCACCGTGATATTCTGTGATCCGAACACTCTACATGGATCACGGACTCGACAAACATTATTTAATGAGTTGTGAACATGTGAATTAAAGATCTTTCATCCACAATACGAGGCATATATACACCTAGAATCACTTAGTCTGATTTCTCATATTTTTCGTAAGGCCAGTTTCCAAAATGAGGCAGAATGCACAGAAAAACCTCTTGGTGCGTGTTCTACCAAAAAGGCACATAATTTACATAGTTCCACTCACCGTAACATTCCGTGTTCCGAACACACTACATGCATTACGAACTCGACAAACATTCATTAAGGAGTTCTGAGCATGTGGATTAATGATCTTTCAATCACCAAACAAGGCATATTTACACCTACAAATATTTACTCTGATTTCACAGTTTTTCCAAAGACCAGGATCGAAAATGAGGCAGAATGCCCAGAAAAATTAATTTTGAACGAGATCTACCCAATAGACATGTACGGTACACTTTCACTCACCGTGACATTCCATGTTCCGGACACGCTACATGCTATACGGGTTCGACAAACATTAATTACACAGTTGTGATCATGTGGATTACAGAACTTTCATCCACCAAACTAGGCATATTTACACCTAGAAAATTTTACTCTGATTTCACAGGTTTTTCCTAAGGCCAGGTATGAAAATGATGCAGAACGCACAGAAAAATCCTCTTTGAGCGAGTTCTACCAAATAGACATGTAATTTACATAGATTCTCTCATCGTAACATTCCTTGCACTGAACACACTACAAGCATCTTGGAGTAGACCAACATTCATTTCAGAGTTGTGATCATGCGGGTTACAGAACTCTCATCCACCAAACAAGGCATATTTAAACCTAGAAACATTTATGGTGATTTCGCAGGTTTTCTTTAAGCCAGTTTAGAAAATGGGGAAGAATGCGCAGAAAAATACTCTTGGAGAGAGTTCTACCCAAGAAATATGTAATTTACATTGTTTCACACATTGTGATGTTCCGTGTTTCAAATACGCTACATGAATCTCGGATTAGACAATCATTCATTACTGAGTTGTAGCATGTGGTTTACAGAACTTTCATCCACCATACAAGCCATATGGTCATCAAGAAACATTTACTCTGATTTCAAAACTCTTACCTAAGTTTAGATTCGAAAATGAGGCAGAATGCTCTGAAAAATCCTCTTAGAGCATGTTCTACACAATAGACTTTTAATTTACGAAGTTTCACTCGCCGTGACATTCCATGTTCTGAAAATGCTACATGCAACCCGGATTCGAAAAACATTCATTACAGAGTTGTGTTCATGTGCATTACAAACTTTTATCCACCATACAAGGCATATTTACCCCTAGAAACATTTACAGTGATTTCATAGGTTTTCGTAAAGCCAGTTTCGAAATTGAGGCAGAATGTGCAGAAAAATTCTATTGGAGTGAGTTCTACAAAATAGACATGTAATTTACATTCTTTCCCACACTGTGACATTCTGCAATTCGAATACGCTACATGCTTCTTGGATTCGACAAACATTCATTACTGAGTTAAGTGCATTTGAGTTAACGAAATTTCAAACACCATAGTAGGCATATTTAAAGCTAGAATCATTTATAATTTTTTCACAGCTTTTTCCTAAGACCAGGTTTGAAAAAGAGGCAGAATGCCCAGAAAAATACCATTGGAGCGAGATCTATCCAATAGACATGTACGGTACACTTTCACTCAACATATCATTCCATGTCTGAACACGCTAAATGCATCATGGAGTAGACCAACATTCATTACAGAGTTGTGATCATGTGGATTACATAACTTTCATCAATCAAACAAGGCATATTTACACCTAGAGACATTTACGGTTATTTCGCAGGATTTCCTATAGACAGTTTCGGAATCGAGGCAGAATGCACAGAAAAATAGTCTTGGAGCGAGTTCTACAAAATAGACATGTAATTTAATTAGATTTCCTCACCGTGACATTCCGTGTTCCGAACCCGCTACATTCATCATGGATTCGACAAATACTAATTACTGAGTTATTAGCATGTGGACAAACGAACTTTCATCCACCATACAAGGCATATAAACACCTAGAAGCATTTACTCTGATTTCTCAACTTTTTCCTAAGGCCAGTTACCAAAATGGGGTTGAATGCACAGAGAAATTCTCTTGGTGTGAGTTCTACCAAAAAGATATATAAAGTACATACTTTCCCTCATCATGACTATACATGTTCTAAACACACTACATGCATTACAAATTAGACAAATATTACTTTCTGAGTTGTGAGCATGTGGATTAACGATCTTTCTATCACCATACAAGGCATATTTACACCTAGAAGTATTTACTCTGATTTCACAGCTTTTTCCAATTGCCAGTTTGAAAGTGAGGCAGAATGCACAGAAAAATTCTGTTGGAGCGTGTTTTACCCAATAGACATGTACGGTAAACTTTAAATCACCGTGACATTCCATGTTCCGAATACGATACTTACATCACCGATTCGACAAACATTCATTAGTGACTTGTAGCATGTGGATTACCGAACTTTCATCCACCAACCATGCATATTTTCACCTAGAAACAATTACATTGATTTCACAAGTTTTACCTAATCCAGTTTTGAAAATGAGGCAGAATGCGCAGAATAATCTTCTAGGGCCAGTTATTGAAAGTACACATGTAATTTACATAGATTCGTTCACCGTAACTTTCCCTATTCTGAACACACTACATGCACCAAAGATTCGACAATCATTATTTACTGGGTTATCAGTATGTGGATTAACGATCTTTCATCCACTATAAAAGGAATATTTACACCTTGAAACATTTACTCTGATTTCTCAAATTTTTCCTAAGGCCAGTTTCGTAAATGAGGCAGAATGCACAGAAAAATCCTCTTGTAGCAAGTTCTATCTAAAAGATATATAATTTACTTAGTTTCCCTCACCGTGACATTATGTGTTCCGAACACTCTACATGCATTACGAATTTGACAATCATTCATTACGGAGATGTGAGCATGTGGATTAAAGATCTTTCAATCACCATACAAGGCATATTTACACCTAGAAACATTTACTCTGATTTCAAAGATATTTCCCATTCACAGTTTTGAAAATGAGGCAGAATGCGCAGAAAAATAGCCTTGGAGTGATTTCTACACAATAGACATATATGGTACACTTTCACTCACTGTAACATTCCATGTTCCAAACGCGCTACATACATCACGGATTCGACAAACATTAATTGCTGAGTTATGAGCTTGTGTATTACCGAACTTTAATAAACCATACAGGACATATTGACACATAAAATCATTTACTCAATTTTCACAGCAGTTTCATTACACCAGTTTCGAAAATGAAGCTGATTTTGCAGGAAAATTCTCCTGCAGCATGTTCTAACCTATAGACATGTAATTTACATAGACTAGATCACCGTGAATTTCTGTGTTTCAAATAAGCTACATGCATCACAGATTCGTCTAATATTCACAACAGAGTTGTTAGCATGTTGTTTACCTAAATATCATCCACCATACAACGCATATTGACACTTAGAATCATTTTCTCATATTTCAAGTATTTTTCCTAATGCCAGTTTAGAAAATGAGGCATATTTCACAGAAAAATTCTCTTGGAGCGAGTTCTACCCAATAGAAATGTAATTTACATTGTTTTATTGACCGTGACATTCCGTGTTCCAAACACGCTACATACATCACGGATTCGACAAACATTCTTTAATGAGATGTGAACATGTGTATTACCAAACATTCATCCACCATAAAAGGCATATTTAAACCTAGAAATATTTATTCTGATTTAGTAGATTTCTCATAATGTCAGCCTATAAAATCATGCAGTTTTCACAGAAAACTGCTCTTGGGGCGAGGTCTACCCAATAGACATGTAATTTACACTGTTCCCCTCACTATAACATTCCATTTACTGAACATGCTACATGCATCCATGTTTTGACAAATATTCTTTAAGGAGTTCTGAGCATGAGGATTACCAATCTTTCAATCACCATACAAGGCATATTTACACCTATAAAAAATTACTTTCTTTTCAAAGATTTTTCCTAACTGCAGTTTCGAAAATGATGCCGTTTTGACAGAAAAATTCCGTAGGAGCAACTTCTACACAAAAGACATTTAATTTACAAAGATTCGCTCACCATGGAATTCAGTGTCCCTAGAAAGCTGCATACATCATGGATTCAACAAAAATTCACTACAGATTTGTTAGCATGTGGATTACTGAACTTTCATCCACCATACAAGTCATATTGACACGTAGAAGCATTTTCCCAAATTCATAGTGTTTTCCTAATGCCAGTATTTAAAATGAGTCAGATTACGAAGAAAAATGCTTTTGGAGCGAGTTCTACCCAATACATATGTAATTTATAAAGTATCAATCACCGTGATATTCTGTGATCCGAACACTCTGCAATTATCACGGACTCGACAAACATTCTTTAATGAGTTGTGAACATGTGGATTAAAGATCTTTCATCCACAATACGAGGCATATATACACCTAGAATCACTTAGTCTGATTTCTCATATTTTTCGTAAGGCCAGTTTCCAAAATGAGGCAGAATGCACAGAAAAACCTCTTGGTGCGAGTTCGACCAAAAAATGTACATAATTTACATAGTTCCACTCACCGTAACATTCCGTGTTCCGAACACACTGCATGCATTACGAACTCGACAAACATTTATTAGGAGTTCTGAGCATGTGGATTAATGATCTTTCAATCACCAAACAAGGCATATTTACACCTACAAATATTTACTCTGATTTCACAGTTTTTCCAAAGACCAGGATCGAAAATGAAGCAGAATGCCCAGAAAAATTAATTTTGAGCGAGATCTACCCAATAGACATGTACGGTACACTTTCACTCAAAGTGACATTCCATGTTCCGGACACGCTACATGCTATACGGGTTCGACAAACATTAATTACACAGTTGTGATCATGTGGATTACAGAACTTTCATCCACCAAACTAGGCATATTTACACCTAGAAAATTTTACTCTGATTTCACAGGTTTTTCCTAAGGCCAGGTATGAAAATGATGCAGAACGCACAGAAAAATCCTCTTTGAGCGAGTTCTACCAAATAGACATGTAATTTACATAGATTCTCTCATCGTAACATTCCTTGTACTGAACACACTACAAGCATCTTGGAGTAGACCAACATTCATTTCAGAGTTGTGATCATGCGGGTTACAGAACTCTCATCCACCAAACAAGGCATATTTAAACCTAGAAATATTTATGGTGATTTCGCAGGTTTTCTTTAAGCCAGTTTAGAAAATGGGGAAGAATGCGCAGAAAAATACTCTTGGAGAGAGTTCTACCCAAGAAATATGTAATTTACATAGTTTCACACATTGTGATGTTCTGTGTTTCAAATACGCTACATGAATCTCAGATTCGACAATCATTCATTACTGAGTTGTAGCATGTGGTTTACAGAGCTTTCATCCACCATGCAAGCCATATGGTCATCAAGAAACATTTACTCTGATTTCAAAACTCTTACCTAAGTTTAGATTCGAAAATGAGGCAGAATGCTCTGAAAAATCCTCTTAGAGCATGTTCTACACAATAGACTTTTAATTTACGAAGTTTCACTCGCCGTGACATTCCATGTTCTGAAAATGCTACATGCAACCCGGATTCGAAAAACATTCATTACAGAGTTGTGTTCATGTGCATTACAGAATTTCATCCACCATACAAGGCATATTTACACCTAGAAACATTTACAGTGATTTCACAGGTTTTCGTAAAGCCAGTTTCGAAATTGAGGCAGAATGTGCAGAAAAATTCTATTGGAGTGATTTCTACAAAATAGACATGTAATTTACATTCTTTCCCACACTGTGACATTCTGCAATTCGAATACTCTACATGCTTCTTGGATTCGACAAACATTCATTACTGAGTTAAGTGCATTTGAGTTAACGAATTTTCAAACACCATAGTAGGCATATTTAAAGCTAGAATCATTTACAATTTTTTCACAGCTTTTTCCTAAGGCCAGGTTTGAAAAAGAGGCAGAATGCCCAGAAAAATACCATTGGAGCGAGATCTATCCAATAGACATGTACGGTACACTTTCACTCAACATATCATTCCATGTCTGAACACGCTAAATGCATCATGGACTAGACCAACATTCATTACAGAGTTGTGATCATGTGGATTACATAACTTTCATCAATCAAACAAGGCATATTTACACCTAGAGACATTTACGGTTATTTCGCAGGATTTCCTATAGACAGTTTCGGAATCGAGGCAGAATGCACAGAAAAAAAATGTCTTGGAGCGAGTTCTACAAAATAGACATGTAATTTAATTAGATTTCCTCACCGTGACATTCCGTGTTCCGAACCCGCTACATTCATCATGGATTCGACAAATACTAATTACTGAGTTATTAGCATGTGGACAAACGAACATTCATCCACCATACAAGGCATATAAACACCTAGAAGCATTTACTCTGATTTCTCAACTTTTTCCTAAGGCCAGTTACCAAAATGGGGTTGAATGCACAGAGAAATTCTCTTTGTGTGAGTTCTACCAAAAAGATATATAAAGTACATACTTTCCCTCATCATGACTATACATGTTCTAAACACACTACATGCATTACAAATTAGACAAATATTACTTTCTGAGTTGTGAGCATGTGGATTAACGATCTTTCTATCACCATACAAGGCATATTTACACCTAGAAGTATTTACTCTGATTTCACAGCTTTTTCCAATTGCCAGTTTGAAAGTGAGGCAGAATGCACAGAAAAATTCTGTTGGAGCGTGTTTTACCCAATAGACATGTACGGTAAACTTTAAATCACCGTGACATTCCATGTTCCGAATACGATACTTACATCACCGATTCGACAAACATTCATTAGTGACTTGTAGCATGTGGATTACCGAACTTTCATCCACCACCCATGCATATTTTCACCTAGAAACAATTACATTGATTTCACAAGTTTTACCTAATCCAGTTTTGAAAATGAGGCAGAATGCGCAGAATAATCTTCTAGGGCCAGTTATTGAAAGTACACATGTAATTTACATAGATTCGTTCACCGTAACTTTCCCTATTCTGAACACACTACATGCACCAAAGATTCGACAATCATTATTTACTGGGTTATCAGCATGTGGATTAACGATCTTTCATCCACTATAAAAGGAATATTTACACCTTGAAACATTTACTCTGATTTCTCTAATTTTTCCTAAGGCCAGTTTCGTAAATGAGGCAGAATGCACAGAAAAATCCTCTTGTAGCAAGTTCTATCTAAAAGATATATAATTTACTTAGTTTCCCTCACCGTGACATTATGTGTTCCGAACACTCTACATGCATTACGAATTTGACAATCATTCATTACGGAGATGTGAGCATGTGGATTAAAGATCTTTCAATCACCATACAAGGCATATTTACACCTAGAAACATTTACTCTGATTTCAAAGATATTTCCCATTCACAGTTTTGAAAATGAGGCAGAATGCGCAGAAAAATAGCCTTGGAGTGATTTCTACACAATAGACATATATGGTACACTTTCACTCACTGTAACATTCCATGTTCCAAACGCGCTACATACATCACGGATTCGACAAACATTAATTGCTGAGTTGTGAGCTTGTGTATTACCGAACTTTAATAAACCATACAGGACATATTGACACATAAAATCATTTACTCAATTTTCACAGCAGTTTCATTACACCAGTTTCGAAAATGAAGCTGATTTTGCAGGAAAATTCTCCTGCAGCATGTTCTAACCTATAGACATGTAATTTACATAGACTAGATCACCGTGAATTTCCGTGTTTCAAATAAGCTACATGCATCACAGATTCGTCTAATATTCACAACAGAGTTGTTAGCATGTTGTTTACCTAAATATCATCCACCATACAACGCATATTGACACTTAGAATCATTTTCTCATATTTCAAGTATTTTTCCTAATGCCAGTTTAGAAAATGAGGCATATTTCACAGAAAAATTCTCTTGGAGCGAGTTCTACCCAATAGAAATGTAATTTACATTGTTTTATTGACCGTGACATTCCGTGTTCCAAACACGCTACATACATCACGGATTCGACAAACATTCTTTAATGAGATGTGAACATGTGTATTACCGAACATTCATCCACCATAAAAGGCATATTTAAACCTAGAAATATTTATTCTGATTTAGTAGATTTCTCATAATGTCAGCCTATAAAATCATGCAGTTTTCACAGAAAACTGCTCTTGGGGCGAGGTCTACCCAATAGACATGTAATTTACACTGTTCCCCTCACTATAACATTCCATTTACTGAACATGCTACATGCATCCATGTTTTGACAAATATTCTTTAAGGAGTTCTGAGCATGAGGATTACCAATCTTTCAATCACCATACAAGGCATATTTACACCTATAAAAAATTACTTTCTTTTCAAAGATTTTTCCTAACTGCAGTTTCGAAAATGATGCCGTTTTGACAGAAAAATTCCCTAGGAGCAACTTCTACACAAAAGACATGTAATTTACATAGATTCGCTCACCGTGGAATTCAGTGTCCCTAGAAAGCTGCATACATCATGGATTCAACAAAAATTCACTACAGATTTGTTAGCATGTGGATTACTGAACTTTCATCCACCATACAAGTCATATTGACACGTAGAAGCATTTTCCCAAATTCATAGTGTTTTCCTAATGCCAGTTTTTAAAATGAGTCAGATTACGAAGAAAAATGCTTTTGGAGCGAGTTCTACCCAATATACATGTAATTTATAAAGTTTCAATCACCGTGATATTCTGTGATCCGAACACTCTGCAATTATCACGGACTCGACAAACATTCTTTAATGAGTTGTAAACATGTGGATTAAAGATCTTTCATCCACAATACGAGGCATATATACACCTAGAATCACTTAGTCTGATTTCTCATATTTTTCGTAAGGCCAGTTTCCAAAATGAGGCAGAATGCACAGAAAAACCTCTTGGTGCGAGTTCGACCAAAAAATGTACATAATTTACATAGTTCCACTCACCGTAACATTCCGTGTTCCGAACACACTGCATGCATTATGAACTCGACAAACATTTATTTAGGAGTTCTGAGCATGTGGATTAATGATCTTTCAATCACCAAACAAGGCATATTTACACCTACAAATATTTACTCTGATTTCACAGTTTTTCCAAAGACCAGGATCGAAAATGAGGCAGAATGCCCAGAAAAATACACTTTGAGCGACATCTACCCAATAGACATGTACGGTACACTTTCACTCACCGTGACATTCCATGTTCCGAACACGCTACATGCTATAAGGGTTCGACAAACATTAATTACACAGTTGTGATCATGTGGATTACAGAACTTTCATCCACCAAACTAGGCATATTTACACCTAGAAACTTTTACTCTGATTTCACAGGTTTTTCCTAAGGCCAGTTATGAAAATGATGCAGAACGCACAGAAAAGTCCTCCTTGAGCGAATTCTACCAATAGACATGTAATTTACATAGATTTTCTCACCGTAACATTCCCTGTTCTGAACACACTACATGCATCTTGGAGTAGACCAACATTCATTACAGAGTTATGATCATGCGGGTTACAGAACTCTCATCCACCAAACAAGGCATATTTAAACCTAGAAACATTTATGGTGATTTCGCAGGTTTTCTTTAAGCCAGTTTAGAAAATGGGGAAGAATGCGCAGAAAAATACTCTTGGAGCGAGTTCTACCCAAGAAATACGTAATTTACATAGTTTCACACATTGTGATGTTCCGTGTTTCAAATACGCTACATGCATTCGGATTCGACAATCCTTCATTACTGAGTTGTAGCATGTGGTTTACAGAACTTTCATCCACCATACAAGCCATATGGTCATCAAGAAACATTTACTCTGATTTCAAAACTCTTACCTAAGTTTAGATTCGAAAATGAGGCAGAATGCACAGAAAAATCCTCTTGTAGCAAGTTCTATCTAAAAGATATATAATTTACTTAGTTTCCCTCACCGTGACATTATGTGTCCCAAACACTCTACATGCATTACGAATTTGACAATCATTCATTACGGAGATGTGAGCATGTGGATTAACGATCTTTCAATCACCAAACAAGGCATATATACACCTAGAAATATTTACTCTGATTTCAAAGATTTTTCCCATGGAAAGTTTTGAATATGAGGCAGAATGCGCAGAAAAATACCCTTGGAGTGATTTCTACAAAATAGACATATATGGTAAACTTTCACTCACTGTAACATTCCATGTTCCGAACACGCTACATACATCCATGTGTTGACAAATATTCTTTAAGGAGTTGTGAGCATGAGGATTATCAAACTTTCAATCACCATACAAGGCATTTTTACACCTATAAAAATTTACTTCTGTTCAAATGTTTTTCCTAACTGCAGTTTCGAAAATGAGTCAGATTTCACAGAAATATTCCCTTTGAGCAACTTCTACACAAAAGACATTTAATTTACATAGATTCGCTCACCGTGAAATTCAGTGTTCCTAGAAAGCTGCATACATCATGCATTCAACAAAAATTCATTACAGATTTGTTATCATGTGGATTACTGAACTTTCACCCACCATACAAGTCATATTGACACGTAGACGCATTTTCCCAAATTTCATAGTGTTTTCCTAATACCAGTTTTTAAATGAATCACATCCTAAGAAAAATGCTTTTGGAGTGAGTTCTACCCAATAAACATGTAATTTACAAAGTTTCAATCACCGTGATATTCTGTGATCCGAACACTCTACATGGATCACGGACTCGACAAACATTCTCTAATGAGTTGTGAACATGTGGATTAAAGATCTTTCATCCACAATACGAGGCATATTTACACCTAGAATCACTTAGTCTGAGTTCTCATATTTTTCGTAAGGCCAGTTTCCAAAATGAGGCAGAATGCACAGAAAAACCTCTTGGTGCGAGTTCTACCAAAAATGGTACATAATTTACATAGTTCCACTCACCGTAACATTCCGTGTTCCGAACACACTACATGCATTACGAACTCGACAAACATTCATTAAGGAGTTCTGAGCATGTGGATTAATGATCTTTCAATCACCAAACAAGGCATATTTACACCTACAAATATTTACTCTGATTTCACAGTTTTTCCAAAGACCAGGATCGAAAATGAAGCAGAATGCCCAGAAAAATTAATTTTGAGCGAGATCTACCCAATAGACATGTACGGTACACTTTCACTCAACGTGACATTCCATGTTCCGGACACGCTACATGCTATACGGGTTCGACAAACATTAATTACACAGTTGTGATCATGTGGATTACAGAACTTTCATCCACCAAACTAGGCATATTTACACCTAGAAAATTTTACTCTGATTTCACAGGTTTTTCCTAAGGCCAGATATGAAAATGATGCAGAACGCACAGAAAAATCCTCTTTGAGCGAGTTCTACCAAATAGACATGTAATTTACATAGATTCTCTCATCGTAACATTCCTTGTACTGAACACACTACAAGCATCTTGGAGTAGACCAACATTCATTTCAGAGTTGTGATCATGCTGGGTTACAGAACTCTCATCCACCAAACAAGGCATATTTAAACCTAGAAATATTTATGGTGATTTCGCAGGATTTTCTTTAAGCCAGTTTAGAAATGGGGAAGAATGCGCAGAAAAATACTCTTGGAGCGAGTTCTACCCAAGAAATATGTAATTTACATAGTTTCACACATTGTGATGTTCCTGTGTTTCAAATACGCTACATGAATCTCAGATTCGACAATCATTCATTACTGAGTTGTAGCATGTGGTTTACAGAGCTTTCATCCACCATGCAAGCCATATGGTCATCAAGAAACATTTACTCTGATTTCAAAACTCTTACCTAAGTTTAGATTCGAAAATGAGGCAGAATGCTCTGAAAAATCCTCTTAGAGCATGTTCTACACAATAGACTTTTAATTTACGAAGTTTCACTCGCCGTGACATTCCATGTTCTGAAAATGCTACATGCAACCCGGATTCGAAAAACATTCATTACAGAGTTGTGTTCATGTGCATTACAGAATTTCATCCACCATACAAGGCATATTTACACCTAGAAACATTTACAGTGATTTCACAGGTTTTCGTAAAGCCAGTTTCGAAATTGAGGCAGAATGTGCAGAAAAATTCTATTGGAGTGATTTCTACAAAATAGACATGTAATTTACATTCTTTCCCACACTGTGACATTCTGCAATTCGAATACTCTACATGCTTCTTGGATTCGACAAACATTCATTACTGAGTTAAGTGCATTTGAGTTAACGAATTTCAAACACCATAGTAGGCATATTTAAAGCTAGAATCATTTACAATTTTTTCACAGCTTTTCCTAAGGCCAGGTTTGAAAAAGAGGCAGAATGCCCAGAAAAATACCATTGGAGCGAGATCTATCCAATAGACATGTACGGTACACTTTCACTCAACATATCATTCCATGTCTGAACACGCTAAATGCATCATGGACTAGACCAACATTCATTACAGAGTTGTGATCATGTGGATTACATAACTTTCATCAATCAAACAAGGCATATTTACACCTAGAGACATTTACGGTTATTTCGCAGGATTTCCTATAGACAGTTTCGGAATCGAGGCAGAATGCACAGAAAAAAATGTCTTGGAGCGAGTTCTACAAAATAGACATGTAATTTAATTAGATTTCCTCACCGTGACATTCCGTGTTCCGAACCCGCTACATTCATCATGGATTCGACAAATACTAATTACTGAGTTATTAGCATGTGGACAAACGAACATTCATCCACCATACAAGGCATATAAACACCTAGAAGCATTTACTCTGATTTCTCAACTTTTTCCTAAGGCCAGTTACCAAAATGGGGTTGAATGCACAGAGAAATTCTCTTTGTGTGAGTTCTACCAAAAAGATATATAAAGTACATACTTTCCCTCATCATGACTATACATGTTCTAAACACACTACATGCATTACAAATTAGACAAATATTACTTTCTGAGTTGTGAGCATGTGGATTAACGATCTTTCTATCACCATACAAGGCATATTTACACCTAGAAGTATTTACTCTGATTTCACAGCTTTTTCCAATTGCCAGTTTGAAAGTGAGGCAGAATGCACAGAAAAATTCTGTTGGAGCGTGTTTTACCCAATAGACATGTACGGTAAACTTTAAATCACCGTGACATTCCATGTTCCGAATACGATACTTACATCACCGATTCGACAAACATTCATTAGTGACTTGTAGCATGTGGATTACCGAACTTTCATCCACCACCCATGCATATTTTCACCTAGAAACAATTACATTGATTTCACAAGTTTTACCTAATCCAGTTTTGAAAATGAGGCAGAATGCGCAGAATAATCTTCTAGGGCCAGTTATTGAAAGTACACATGTAATTTACATAGATTCGTTCACCGTAACTTTCCCTATTCTGAACACACTACATGCACCAAAGATTCGACAATCATTATTTACTGGGTTATCAGCATGTGGATTAACGATCTTTCATCCACTATAAAAGGAATATTTACACCTTGAAACATTTACTCTGATTTCTCTAATTTTTCCTAAGGCCAGTTTCGTAAATGAGGCAGAATGCACAGAAAAATCCTCTTGTAGCAAGTTCTATCTAAAAGATATATAATTTACTTAGTTTCCCTCACCGTGACATTATGTGTTCCGAACACTCTACATGCATTACGAATTTGACAATCATTCATTACGGAGATGTGAGCATGTGGATTAAAGATCTTTCAATCACCATACAAGGCATATTTACACCTAGAAACATTTACTCTGATTTCAAAGATATTTCCCATTCACAGTTTTGAAAATGAGGCAGAATGCGCAGAAAAATAGCCTTGGAGTGATTTCTACACAATAGACATATATGGTACACTTTCACTCACTGTAACATTCCATGTTCCAAACGCGCTACATACATCACGGATTCGACAAACATTAATTGCTGAGTTGTGAGCTTGTGTATTACCGAACTTTAATAAACCATACAGGACATATTGACACATAAAATCATTTACTCAATTTTCACAGCAGTTTCATTACACCAGTTTCGAAAATGAAGCTGATTTTGCAGGAAAATTCTCCTGCAGCATGTTCTAACCTATAGACATGTAATTTACATAGACTAGATCACCGTGAATTTCCGTGTTTCAAATAAGCTACATGCATCACAGATTCGTCTAATATTCACAACAGAGTTGTTAGCATGTTGTTTACCTAAATATCATCCACCATACAACGCATATTGACACTTAGAATCATTTTCTCATATTTCAAGTATTTTTCCTAATGCCAGTTTAGAAAATGAGGCATATTTCACAGAAAAATTCTCTTGGAGCGAGTTCTACCCAATAGAAATGTAATTTACATTGTTTTATTGACCGTGACATTCCGTGTTCCAAACACGCTACATACATCACGGATTCGACAAACATTCTTTAATGAGATGTGAACATGTGTATTACCGAACATTCATCCACCATAAAAGGCATATTTAAACCTAGAAATATTTATTCTGATTTAGTAGATTTCTCATAATGTCAGCCTATAAAATCATGCAGTTTTCACAGAAAACTGCTCTTGGGGCGAGGTCTACCCAATAGACATGTAATTTACACTGTTCCCCTCACTATAACATTCCATTTACTGAACATGCTACATGCATCCATGTTTTGACAAATATTCTTTAAGGAGTTCTGAGCATGAGGATTACCAATCTTTCAATCACCATACAAGGCATATTTACACCTATAAAAAATTACTTTCTTTTCAAAGATTTTTCCTAACTGCAGTTTCGAAAATGATGCCGTTTTGACAGAAAAATTCCCTAGGAGCAACTTCTACACAAAAGACATGTAATTTACATAGATTCGCTCACCGTGGAATTCAGTGTCCCTAGAAAGCTGCATACATCATGGATTCAACAAAAATTCACTACAGATTTGTTAGCATGTGGATTACTGAACTTTCATCCACCATACAAGTCATATTGACACGTAGAAGCATTTTCCCAAATTCATAGTGTTTTCCTAATGCCAGTTTTTAAAATGAGTCAGATTACGAAGAAAAATGCTTTTGGAGCGAGTTCTACCCAATATACATGTAATTTATAAAGTTTCAATCACCGTGATATTCTGTGATCCGAACACTCTGCAATTATCACGGACTCGACAAACATTCTTTAATGAGTTGTAAACATGTGGATTAAAGATCTTTCATCCACAATACGAGGCATATATACACCTAGAATCACTTAGTCTGATTTCTCATATTTTTCGTAAGGCCAGTTTCCAAAATGAGGCAGAATGCACAGAAAAACCTCTTGGTGCGAGTTCGACCAAAAAATGTACATAATTTACATAGTTCCACTCACCGTAACATTCCGTGTTCCGAACACACTGCATGCATTATGAACTCGACAAACATTTATTTAGGAGTTCTGAGCATGTGGATTAATGATCTTTCAATCACCAAACAAGGCATATTTACACCTACAAATATTTACTCTGATTTCACAGTTTTTCCAAAGACCAGGATCGAAAATGAGGCAGAATGCCCAGAAAAATACACTTTGAGCGACATCTACCCAATAGACATGTACGGTACACTTTCACTCACCGTGACATTCCATGTTCCGAACACGCTACATGCTATAAGGGTTCGACAAACATTAATTACACAGTTGTGATCATGTGGATTACAGAACTTTCATCCACCAAACTAGGCATATTTACACCTAGAAACTTTTACTCTGATTTCACAGGTTTTTCCTAAGGCCAGTTATGAAAATGATGCAGAACGCACAGAAAAGTCCTCCTTGAGCGAATTCTACCAAATAGACATGTAATTTACATAGATTTTCTCACCGTAACATTCCCTGTTCTGAACACACTACATGCATCTTGGAGTAGACCAACATTCATTACAGAGTTATGATCATGCGGGTTACAGAACTCTCATCCACCAAACAAGGCATATTTAAACCTAGAAACATTTATGGTGATTTCGCAGGTTTTCTTTAAGCCAGTTTAGAAAATGGGGAAGAATGCGCAGAAAAATACTCTTGGAGCGAGTTCTACCCAAGAAATACGTAATTTACATAGTTTCACACATTGTGATGTTCCGTGTTTCAAATACGCTACATGCATTCGGATTCGACAATCCTTCATTACTGAGTTGTAGCATGTGGTTTACAGAACTTTCATCCACCATACAAGCCATATGGTCATCAAGAAACATTTACTCTGATTTCAAAACTCTTACCTAAGTTTAGATTCGAAAATGAGGCAGAATGCACAGAAAAATCCTCTTGTAGCAAGTTCTATCTAAAAGATATATAATTTACTTAGTTTCCCTCACCGTGACATTATGTGTCCCAAACACTCTACATGCATTACGAATTTGACAATCATTCATTACGGAGATGTGAGCATGTGGATTAACGATCTTTCAATCACCAAACAAGGCATATATACACCTAGAAATATTTACTCTGATTTCAAAGATTTTTCCCATGGAAAGTTTTGAATATGAGGCAGAATGCGCAGAAAAATACCCTTGGAGTGATTTCTACAAAATAGACATATATGGTAAACTTTCACTCACTGTAACATTCCATGTTCCGAACACGCTACATACATCCATGTGTTGACAAATATTCTTTAAGGAGTTGTGAGCATGAGGATTATCAAACTTTCAATCACCATACAAGGCATTTTTACACCTATAAAAATTTACTTTCTGTTCAAATGTTTTTCCTAACTGCAGTTTCGAAAATGAGTCAGATTTCACAGAAATATTCCCTTTGAGCAACTTCTACACAAAAGACATTTAATTTACATAGATTCGCTCACCGTGAAATTCAGTGTTCCTAGAAAGCTGCATACATCATGCATTCAACAAAAATTCATTACAGATTTGTTATCATGTGGATTACTGAACTTTCACCCACCATACAAGTCATATTGACACGTAGACGCATTTTCCCAAATTTCATAGTGTTTTCCTAATACCAGTTTTTAAATGAATCACATCCTAAGAAAAATGCTTTTGGAGTGAGTTCTACCCAATAAACATGTAATTTACAAAGTTTCAATCACCGTGATATTCTGTGATCCGAACACTCTACATGGATCACGGACTCGACAAACATTCTCTAATGAGTTGTGAACATGTGGATTAAAGATCTTTCATCCACAATACGAGGCATATTTACACCTAGAATCACTTAGTCTGAGTTCTCATATTTTTCGTAAGGCCAGTTTCCAAAATGAGGCAGAATGCACAGAAAAACCTCTTGGTGCGAGTTCTACCAAAAAGGTACATAATTTACATAGTTCCACTCACCGTAACATTCCGTGTTCCGAACACACTACATGCATTACGAACTCGACAAACATTCATTAAGGAGTTCTGAGCATGTGGATTAATGATCTTTCAATCACCAAACAAGGCATATTTACACCTACAAATATTTACTCTGATTTCACAGTTTTTCCAAAGACCAGGATCGAAAATGAGGCAGAATGCCCAGAAAAATTAATTTTGAGCGAGATCTACCCAATAGACATGTACGGTACACTTTCACTCACCGTGACATTCCATGTTCCGGACACGCTACATGCTATAAGGGTTCGACAAACATTAATTACGCAGTTGTGATCATGTGGATTACAGAACTTTCATCCACCAAACTAGGCATATTTACACCTAGAAAATTTTACTCTTATTTCACAGGTTTTTCCTAAGGCCAGATATGAAAATGATGCAGAACGCACAGAAAAATCCTCTTTGAGCGAGTTCTACCAAATAGACATGTAATTTACATAGATTCTCTCATCGTAACATTCCATGTACTGAACACACTACAAGCACCTTGGAGTAGACCAACATTCATTTCAGAGTTGTGATCATGTGGGTTACAGAACTCTCATCCACCAAACAAGGCATATTTAAACCTAGAAACATTTATGGTGATTTCGCAGATTTTCTTTAAGCCGGTTTAGAAAATGGGGAAGAATGCGCAGAAAAATACTCTTGGAGCGAGTTCTACCCAAGAAATATGTAATTTACATAGTTTCACACATTGTGATGTTCCGTGTTTCAAATACGCTACATGAATCTCGGAGTCGACAATCATTCATTACTGAGTTGTAGCATGTGGTTTACAGAACTTTCATCCACCATATAAGCCATATGGTCATCAAGAAACATTTACTCTGATTTCAAAACTCTTACCTAAGTTTAGATTCGAAAATGAGGCAGAATGCTCTGAAAAATCCTCTTAGAGCATGTTCTACACAATAGACTTTTAATTTACGAAGTTTCACTCGCCGTGACATTCCATGTTCTGAAAATGCTACATGCAACCCGGATTCGAAAAACATTCATTACAGAGTTGTGTTCATGTGCATTACAAACTTTTATCCACCATACAAGGCATATTTACCCCTAGAAACATTTACAGTGATTTCATAGGTTTTCGTAAAGCCAGTTTCGAAATTGAGGCAGAATGTGCAGAAAAATTCTATTGGAGTGAGTTCTACAAAATAGACATGTAATTTACATTCTTTCCCACACTGTGACATTCTGCAATTCGAATACGCTACATGCTTCTTGGATTCGACAAACATTCATTACTGAGTTAAGTGCATTTGAGTTAACGAAATTTCAAACACCATAGTAGGCATATTTAAAGCTAGAATCATTTATAATTTTTTCACAGCTTTTTCCTAAGACCAGGTTTGAAAAAGAGGCAGAATGCCCAGAAAAATACCATTGGAGCGAGATCTATCCAATAGACATGTACGGTACACTTTCACTCAACATATCATTCCATGTCTGAACACGCTAAATGCATCATGGAGTAGACCAACATTCATTACAGAGTTGTGATCATGTGGATTACATAACTTTCATCAATCAAACAAGGCATATTTACACCTAGAGACATTTACGGTTATTTCGCAGGATTTCCTATAGACAGTTTCGGAATCGAGGCAGAATGCACAGAAAAATAGTCTTGGAGCGAGTTCTACAAAATAGACATGTAATTTAATTAGATTTCCTCACCGTGACATTCCGTGTTCCGAACCCGCTACATTCATCATGGATTCGACAAATACTAATTACTGAGTTATTAGCATGTGGACAAACGAACTTTCATCCACCATACAAGGCATATAAACACCTAGAAGCATTTACTCTGATTTCTCAACTTTTTCCTAAGGCCAGTTACCAAAATGGGGTTGAATGCACAGAGAAATTCTCTTGGTGTGAGTTCTACCAAAAAGATATATAAAGTACATACTTTCCCTCATCATGACTATACATGTTCTAAACACACTACATGCATTACAAATTAGACAAATATTACTTTCTGAGTTGTGAGCATGTGGATTAACGATCTTTCTATCACCATACAAGGCATATTTACACCTAGAAGTATTTACTCTGATTTCACAGCTTTTTCCAATTGCCAGTTTGAAAGTGAGGCAGAATGCACAGAAAAATTCTGTTGGAGCGTGTTTTACCCAATAGACATGTACGGTAAACTTTAAATCACCGTGACATTCCATGTTCCGAATACGATACTTACATCACCGATTCGACAAACATTCATTAGTGACTTGTAGCATGTGGATTACCGAACTTTCATCCACCAACCATGCATATTTTCACCTAGAAACAATTACATTGATTTCACAAGTTTTACCTAATCCAGTTTTGAAAATGAGGCAGAATGCGCAGAATAATCTTCTAGGGCCAGTTATTGAAAGTACACATGTAATTTACATAGATTCGTTCACCGTAACTTTCCCTATTCTGAACACACTACATGCACCAAAGATTCGACAATCATTATTTACTGGGTTATCAGCATGTGGATTAACGATCTTTCATCCACTATAAAAGGAATATTTACACCTTGAAACATTTACTCTGATTTCTCTAATTTTTCCTAAGGCCAGTTTCGTAAATGAGGCAGAATGCACAGAAAAATCCTCTTGTAGCAAGTTCTATCTAAAAGATATATAATTTACTTAGTTTCCCTCACCGTGACATTATGTGTTCCGAACACTCTACATGCATTACGAATTTGACAATCATTCATTACGGAGATGTGAGCATGTGGATTAAAGATCTTTCAATCACCATACAAGGCATATTTACACCTAGAAACATTTACTCTGATTTCAAAGATATTTCCCATTCACAGTTTTGAAAATGAGGCAGAATGCGCAGAAAAATAGCCTTGGAGTGATTTCTACACAATAGACATATATGGTACACTTTCACTCACTGTAACATTCCATGTTCCAAACGCGCTACATACATCACGGATTCGACAAACATTAATTGCTGAGTTATGAGCTTGTGTATTACCGAACTTTAATAAACCATACAGGACATATTGACACATAAAATCATTTACTCAATTTTCACAGCAGTTTCATTTCACCAGTTTCGAAAATGAAGCTGATTTTGCAGGAAAATTCTCCTGCAGCATGTTCTAACCTATAGACATGTAATTTACATAGACTAGATCACCGTGAATTTCCGTGTTTCAAATAAGCTACATGCATCACAGATTCGTCTAATATTCACAACAGAGTTGTTAGCATGTTGTTTACCTAAATATCATCCACCATACAACGCATATTGACACTTAGAATCATTTTCTCATATTTCAAGTATTTTTCCTAATGCCAGTTTAGAAAATGAGGCATATTACACAGAAAAATTCTCTTGGAGCGAGTTCTACCCAATAGAATTGTAATTTATATTGTTTTATTGACCGTGACATTCCGTGTTCCAAACACGCTACATATATCATGGATTCGACAAACATTCTTTAATGAGATGTGAACATGTGTATTACCGAACATTCATCCACCATAAAAGGCATATTTAAACCTAGAAATATTTATTCTGATTTAGTAGATTTCTCATAATGTCAGCCTATAAAATCATGCAGTTTTCACAGAAAACTGCTCTTGGGGCGAGGTCTACCCAATAGACATGTAATTTACACTGTTCCCCTCACTATAACATTCCATTTACTGAACATGCTACATGCATCCATGTTTTGACAAATATTCTTTAAGGAGTTCTGAGCATGAGGATTACCAATCTTTCAATCACCATACAAGGCATATTTACACCTATAAAAAATTACTTTCTTTTCAAAGATTTTTCCTAACTGCAGTTTCGAAAATGATGCCGTTTTGACAGAAAAATTCCCTAGGAGCAACTTCTACACAAAAGACATGTAATTTACATAGATTCGCTCACCGTGGAATTCAGTGTCCCTAGAAAGTTGCATACATCATGGATTCAACAAAAATTCACTACAGATTTGTTAGCATGTGGATTACTGAACTTTCATCCACCATACAAGTCATATTGACACGTAGAAGCATTTTCCCAAATTCATAGTGTTTTCCTAATGCCAGTTTTTAAAATGAGTCAGATTACGAAGAAAAATGCTTTTGGAGCGAGTTCTACCCAATATACATGTAATTTATAAAGTTTCAATCACCGTGATATTCTGTGATCCGAACACTCTGCAATTATCACGGACTCGACAAACATTCTTTAATGAGTTGTAAACATGTGGATTAAAGATCTTTCATCCACAATACGAGGCATATATACACCTAGAATCACTTAGTCTGATTTCTCATATTTTTCGTAAGGCCAGTTTCCAAAATGAGGCAGAATGCACAGAAAAACCTCTTGGTGCGAGTTCGACCAAAAAATGTGCATAATTTACATAGTTCCACTCACCGTAACATTCCGTGTTCCGAACACACTGCATGCATTACGAACTCGACAAACATTTATTTAGGAGTTCTGAGCATGTGGATTAATGATCTTTCAATCACCAAACAAGGCATATTTACACCTACAAATATTTACTCTGATTTCACAGTTTTTCCAAAGACCAGGATTGAAAATGAGGCAGAATGCCCAGAAAAATACACTTTGAGCGACATCTACCCAATAGACATGTACGGTACACTTTCACTCACCGTGACATTCCATGTTCCGAACACGCTACATGCTATAAGGGTTCGACAAACATTAATTACACAGTTGTGATCATGTGGATTACAGAACTTTCATCCACCAAACTAGGCATATTTACACCTAGAAACTTTTACTCTGATTTCACAGGTTTTTCCTAAGGCCAGGTATGAAAATGATGCAGAACGCACAGAAAAGTCCTCCTTGAGCGAATTCTACCAAATAGACATGTAATTTACATAGATTTTCTCACCGTAACATTCCCTGTTCTGAACACACTACATGCATCTTGGAGTAGACCAACATTCATTACAGAGTTATGATCATGCGGGTTACAGAACTCTCATCCACCAAACAAGGCATATTTAAACCTAGAAACATTTATGGTGATTTCGCAGGTTTTCTTTAAGCCAGTTTAGAAAATGGGGAAGAATGCGCAGAAAAATACTCTTGGAGCGAGTTCTACCCAAGAAATACGTAATTTACATAGTTTCACACATTGTGATGTTCCGTGTTTCAAATACGCTACATGCATTCGGATTCGACAATCCTTCATTACTGAGTTGTAGCATGTGGTTTACAGAACTTTCATCCACCATACAAGCCATATGGTCATCAAGAAACATTTACTCTGATTTCAAAACTCTTACCTAAGTTTAGATTCGAAAATGAGGCAGAATGCACAGAAAAATCCTCTTGTAGCAAGTTCTATCTAAAAGATATATAATTTACTTAGTTTCCCTCACCGTGACATTATGTGTCCCAAACACTCTACATGCATTACGAATTTGACAATCATTCATTACGGAGATGTGAGCATGTGGATTAACGATCTTTCAATCACCAAACAAGGCATATATACACCTAGAAATATTTACTCTGATTTCAAAGATTTTTCCCATGGAAAGTTTTGAATATGAGGCAGAATGCGCAGAAAAATACCCTTGGAGTGATTTCTACAAAATAGACATATATGGTAAACTTTCACTCACTGTAACATTCCATGTTCTGAACACGCTACATACATCCATGTGTTGACAAATATTCTTTAAGGAGTTGTGAGCATGAGGATTATCAAACTTTCAATCACCATACAAGGCATCTTTACACCTATAAAAATTTACTTTCTGTTCAAATGTTTTTCCTAACTGCAGTTTCGAAAATGAGTCAGATTTCACAGAAATATTCCCTTTGAGCAACTTCTACACAAAAGACATTTAATTTACATAGATTCGCTCACCGTGAAATTCAGTGTTCCTAGAAAGCTGCATACATCATGCATTCAACAAAAATTCATTACAGATTTGTTATCATGTGGATTACTGAACTTTCACCCACCATACAAGTCATATTGACACGTAGACGCATTTTCCCAAATTTCATAGTGTTTTCAAAATACCAGTTTTTAAATGAATCACATCCTAAGAAAAATGCTTTTGGAGTGAGTTCTACCCAATAAACATGTAATTTACAAAGTTTCAATCACCGTGATATTCTGTGATCCGAACACTCTACATGGATCACGGACTCGACAAACATTCTTTAATGAGTTGTGAACATGTGGATTAAAGATCTTTCATCCACAATACGAGGCATATATACACCAAGAATCACTTAGTCTGATTTCTCATATTTTTCGTAAGGCCAGTTTCCAAAATGAGGCAGAATGCACAGAAAAACCTATTGGTGCGAGTTCTACCAAAAAGGTACATAATTTACATAGTTCCACTCACCGTAAAATTCCGTGTTCCGAACACACTACATGCATTACGAACTCGACAAACATTCATTAAGGTGTTCTGAGCATGTGGATTAATGATCTTTCAATCACCAAACAAGGCATATTTACACCTACAAATATTTACTCTGATTTCACAGTTTTTCCAAAGACCAGGATCGAAAATGAGGCAGAATGCCCAGAAAAATTAATTTTGAGCGAGATCTACCCAATAGACATGTACGGTACACTTTCACTCACCGTGACATTCCATGTTCCGGACACGCTACATGCTATACGGGTTCGACAAACATTAATTACACAGTTGTGATCATGTGGATTACAGAACTTTCATCCACCAAACTAGGCATATTTACACCTAGAAAATTTTACTCTGATTTCACAGGTTTTTCCTAAGGCTAGATATGAAAATGATGCAGAACACACAGAAAAATCCTCTTTGAGCGAGTTCTACCAAATAGACATGTAATTTACATAGATTCTCTCATCGTAACATTCCATGTACTGAACACACTACAAGCACCTTGGAGTAGACCAACATTCATTTCAGAGTTGTGATCATGTGGGTTACAGAACTCTCATCCACCAAACAAGGCATATTTAAACCTAGAAACATTTATGGTGATTTCGCAGATTTTCTTTAAGCCGGTTTAGAAAATGGGGAAGAATGCGCAGAAAAATACTCTTGGAGCGAGTTCTACCCAAGAAATATGTAATTTACATAGTTTCACACATTGTGATGTTCCGTGTTTCAAATACGCTACATGAATCTCGGAGTCGACAATCATTCATTACTGAGTTGTAGCATGTGGTTTACAGAACTTTCATCCACCATATAAGCCATATGGTCATCAAGAAACATTTACTCTGATTTCAAAACTCTTACCTAAGTTTAGATTCGAAAATGAGGCAGAATGCTCTGAAAAATCCTCTTAGAGCATGTTCTACACAATAGACTTTTAATTTACGAAGTTTCACTCGCCGTGACATTCCATGTTCTGAAAATGCTACATGCAACCCGGATTCGAAAAACATTCATTACAGAGTTGTGTTCATGTGCATTACAAACTTTTATCCACCATACAAGGCATATTTACCCCTAGAAACATTTACAGTGATTTCATAGGTTTTCGTAAAGCCAGTTTCGAAATTGAGGCAGAATGTGCAGAAAAATTCTATTGGAGTGAGTTCTACAAAATAGACATGTAATTTACATTCTTTCCCACACTGTGACATTCTGCAATTCGAATACGCTACATGCTTCTTGGATTCGACAAACATTCATTACTGAGTTAAGTGCATTTGAGTTAACGAAATTTCAAACACCAGAGTAGGCATATTTAAAGCTAGAATCATTTATAATTTTTTCACAGCTTTTTCCTAAGACCAGGTTTGAAAAAGAGGCAGAATGCCCAGAAAAATACCATTGGAGCGAGATCTATCCAATAGACATGTACGGTACACTTTCACTCAACATATCATTCCATGTCTGAACACGCTAAATGCATCATGGAGTAGACCAAAATTCATTACAGAGTTGTGATCATGTGGATTACATAACTTTCATCAATCAAACAAGGCATATTTACACCTAGAGACATTTATGGTTATTTCGCAGGATTTCCTATAGACAGTTTCGGAATCGAGGCAGAATGCACAGAAAAATAGTCTTGGAGCGAGTTCTACAAAATAGACATGTAATTTAATTAGATTTCCTCACCGTGACATTCCGTGTTCCGAACCCGCTACATTCATCATGGATTCGACAAATACTAATTACTGAGTTATTAGCATGTGGACAAACGAACTTTCATCCACCATACAAGGCATATAAACACCTAGAAGCATTTACTCTGATTTCTCAACTTTTTCCTAAGGCCAGTTACCAAAATGGGGTTGAATGCACAGAGAAATTCTCTTGGTGTGAGTTCTACCAAAAAGATATATAAAGTACATACTTTCCCTCATCATGACTATACATGTTCTAAACACACTACATGCATTACAAATTAGACAAATATTACTTTCTGAGTTGTGAGCATGTGGATTAACGATCTTTCTATCACCATACAAGGCATATTTACACCTAGAAGTATTTACTCTGATTTCACAGCTTTTTCCAATTGCCAGTTTGAAAGTGAGGCAGAATGCACAGAAAAATTCTGTCGGAGCGTGTTTTACCCAATAGACATGTATGGTAAACTTTAAATCACCGTGACATTCCATGTTGCGAATACGATACTTACATCACCGATTCGACAAACATTCATTAGTGACTTGTAGCATGTGGATTACCGAACTTTCATCCACCACCCATGCATATTTTCACCTAGAAACAATTACATTGATTTCACAAGTTTTACCTAATCCAGTTTTGAAAATGAGGCAGAATGCGCAGAATAATATTCTAGGGCCAGTTATTGAAAGTACACATGTAATTTACATAGATTCGTTCACCGTAACTTTCCCTATTCTGAACACGATACATGCACCACAGATTCGACAATCATTATTTACTGGGTTATCAGCATGTGGATTAACGATCTTTCATCCACTATAAAAGGAATATTTACACCTTGAAACATTTACTCTGATTTCTCTAAATTTTCCTAAGGCCAGTTTCGTAAATCAGGCAGAATGCACAGAAAAATCCTCTTGTAGCAAGTTCTATCTAAAAGATATATAATTTACTTAGTTTCCCTCACCGTGACATTATGTGTTCCGAACACTCTACATGCATTACGAATTTGACAATCATTCATTACGGAGATGTGAGCATGTGGATTAACGATCTTTCAATCACCATACAAGGCATATTTACACCTAGAAATATTTACTCTGATTTCAAAGAATTTTCCCATGGACAGTTTTGAATATGAGGCAGAATGCGCAGAAAAATACCCTTGGAGTGATTTCTACACAATAGACATATATGGTACACTTTCACTCACTGTAACATTCCTTGTCCCGAACACGCTACATACATCACGGATTCGACAAACATTAACTGCTGAGTTATGAGCTTGTGTATTACCGAAGTTTAATAAACCATACAGGACATATTGACACATAAAATCATTTACTCAACTTTCACAGCAGTTTCATTACACCAGTTTCGAAAATGAAGCTGATTTTGCAGGAAAATTCTCCTGCAGCATGTTCTAACCTATAGACATGTAATTTACATAGACTAGATCACCGTGAATTTCCGTGTTTCAAATAAGCTACATGCATCACAGATTCGTCTAATATTCACAACAGAGTTATTAGCATGTTGTTTACCTAAATATCATCCACCATACAACGCATATTGACACTTAGAATCATTTTCTCATATTTCAAGTATTTTTCCTAATGCCAGTTTAGAAAATGAGGCATATTTCACAGAAAAATTCTCTTGGAGCGAGTTCTACCCAATAGAAATGTAATTTACATTGTTTTATTGACCGTGACATTCCGTGTTCCAAACACGCTACATACATCACGGATTCGACAAACATTCTTTAATGAGATGTGAACATGTGTATTACCGAACATTCATCCACCATAAAAGGCATATTTAAACCTAGAAATATTTATTCTGATTTAGTAGATTTCTCATAATGTCAGCCTCTAAAATCATGCAGTTTTCACAGAAAACTGCTCTTGGGGCGAGGTCTACCCAATAGACATATAATTTACACTGTTCCCCTCAATATAACATTCCATTTACTGAACATGCTACATGCATCCATGTTTTGACAAATATTCTTTAAGGAGTTCTGAGCATGAGGATTACCAATCTTTCAATCACCATACAAGGCATATTTACACCTATAAAAAATTACTATCTTTTCAAAGATTTTTCCTAACTGCAGTTTCGAAAATGATGCCGTTTTGACAGAAAAATTACGTAGGAGCAACTTCTACACAAAACACATTTAATTTACAAAGATTCGCTCACCGTGGAATTCAGTGTCCCTAGAAAGCTGCATACATCATGGATTCAACAAAAATTCACTACAGATTTGTTAGCATGTGGATTACTGAACTTTCATCCACCATACAAGTCATATTGACACGTAGAAGCATTTTCCCAAATTCATAGAGTTTTCCTAATGCCAGTTTTTAAAATGAGTCAGATTTCGAAGAAAAATGCTTTTGGAGCGAGTTCTACCCAATACACATGTAATTTATAAAGTTTCAATCACCGTGATATTCTGTGATCCGAACACTCTGCAATTATCACGGACTCGACAAACATTCTTTAATGAGTTGTGAACATGTGGATTAAAGATCTTTCATCCACAATACGAGGCATATATACACCTAGAATCACTTAGTCTGATTTCTCATATTTTTCGTAAGGCCAGTTTCCAAAATGAGGCAGAATGCACAGAAAAACCTCTTGGTGCGAGTTCTACCAAAAAGGTACATAATTTACATAGTTCCACTCACCGTAACATTCCGTGTTCCGAACACACTACATGCATTACGAACTCGACAAACATTTATTTAGGAGTTCTGAGCATGTGGATTAATGATCTTTCAATCACCAAACAAGGCATATTTACACCTACAAATATTTACTCTGATTTCACAGTTTTTCCAAAGACCAGGATTGAAAATGAGGCAGAATGCCCAGAAAAATACACTTTGAGCGACATCTACCCAATAGACATGTACGGTACACTTTCACTCACCGTGACATTCCATGTTCTGAACACGCTACATGCTATAAGGGTTCGACAAACATTAATTACACAGTTGTGATCATGTGGATTACAGAACTTTCATCCACCAAACTAGGCATATTTACACCTAGAAACTTTTACTCTGATTTCACAGGTTTTTCCTAAGGCCAGGTATGAAAATGATGCAGAACGCACAGAAAAGTCCTCCTTGAGCGAATTCTACCAAATAGACATGTAATTTACATAGATTTTCTCACCGTAACATTCCCTGTTCTGAACACAGTACATGCATCTTGGAGTAGACCAACATTCATTACAGAGTTATGATCATGCGGGTTACAGAACTCTCATCCACCAAACAAGGCATATTTAAACCTAGAAACATTTATGGTTATTTCGCAGGTTTTCTTTAAGCCAGTTTAGAAAATGGGGAAGAATGCGCAGAAAAATACTCTTGGAGCGAGTTCTACCCAAGAAATACGTAATTTACATAGTTTCACACATTGTGATGTTCCGTGTTTCAAATACGCTACATGCATTCGGATTCTACAATCATTCATTACTGAGTTGTAGCATGTGGTTTACAGAACTTTCATCCACCATACAAGCCATATGGTCATCAAGAAACATTTACTCTGATTTCAAAACTCTTATCTAAGTTTAGATTCGAAAATGAGGCAGAATGCACAGAAAAATCCTCTTGTAGCAAGTTCTATCTAAAAGATATATAATTTACTTAGTTTCCCTCACCGTGACATTATGTGTCCCAAACACTCTACATGCATTACGAATTTGACAATCATTCATTACGGAGATGTGAGCATGTGGATTAACGATCTTTCAATCACCATACAAGGCATATTTACACCTAGAAATATTTACTCTGATTTCAAAGATTTTTCCCATGGACAGTTTTGAATATGAGGCAGAATGCGCAGAAAAATACCCTTGGAGTGATTTCTACACCTTAGACATATATGGTACACTTTCACTCACTGTAACATTCCATGTCCGGAACACGCTACATACATCACGGATTCGACAAACATTAATTGCTGAGTTATGAGCTTGTGTATTACCGAAGTTTAAAAAACCATACAGGACATATTGACACCTAAAATCATTTACTCAGGTTTCACAGCAGTTTCATAACACCAGTTTCGAAAATGAAGCTGATTTTGCATGAAAATTCTCCTGTAGCTTGTTCTAACCTATAGACATGTAATTTACATAGACTAGATCACCGTGAATTTCCGTGTTTCAAATAAGCTTCATGCATCTCAGATTCGTCTAATATTCACAACAGAGTTGTTAGCATGTTGTTTACCAAAATTTCATCCACCATAAAACGCATATTGACACTTAGAGTCATTTTCTCATATTTCGAGTTTTTTTCCTAATGCCAGTTTAGAAAATGAGGCATATTTCACAGAAAAATGCTCTTGGAGCGAGTCCTACCCAATAGAATTGTAATTCATATTGTTTTCCACACCGTGACATTCCGTGTTCAAAACATGCTACATGCAACACGGATTCGACAAACATTCTTTAATGAGATGTGAACATGTGTATTACCGAACTTTCATCCACCATACAAGGCATATTTAAACCTAGAAATATTTATTCTGATTTAGTAGATTTCTCATAATGTCAGCCTCTAAAATCATGCAGTTTTCACAGAAATCTTCTCTTGGAGCGAGGTCTAACCAATAGACATGTAATTTAAACTGTTTCCCACACTATAACATTCCATGTTCTGAACAAGCTACATACATCCATGTGTTGACAAATATTCTTTAAGGAGTTGTGAGCATGAGGATTATCAAACTTTCAATCACCATACAAGGCATCTTTACACATATAAAAATTTACTTTCTGTTCAAAAGTTTTTCCTAACTGCAGTTTCGAAAATGAGTCAGATTTCACAGAAATATTCCCTTTGAGCAACTTCTACACAAAAGACATTTAATTTACATAGATTCGCTCACCGTGAAATTCAGTGTTCCTAGAAAGCTGCATATATCATGCATTCAACAAAAATTCATTACAGATTTGTTATTATGTGGATTACTGAACTTTCACCCACCATACAAGTCATATTGACACGTAGACGCATTTTCACAAATTTCATAGTGTTTTCCTAATACCAGTATTAAAATGAGTCACATTGTAAGAAAAATGCTTTTGGAGCGAGTTCTACCCAATAAACATGTAATTTACAAAGTTTCAATCACCGTGATATTCTGTGATCCGAACACTCTACGTGGATCACGGACTCGACAAACATTCTTTAATGAGTTGTGAACATGTGGATTAAAGATCTTTCATCCACAATACGAGGCATATATACACCTAGAATCATTTAGTCTGATTTCTCATATTTTTCGTAAGGCCAGTTTCCAAAATGACGCAGAATGCACAGAAAAACCTCTTGGTGCGAGTTCTACCAAAAAGGTACATAATTTACATACTTCCACTCACCGTAACATTCCGTGTTCCGAACACACTACATGCATTACGAACTCGACAAACATTCATTAAGGAGTTCTGAGCATGTGGATTAATGATCTTTCAATCACCAAACAAGGCATATTTACACCTACAAATATTTACTCTGATTTCACAGTTTTTCCAAAGACCAGGATCGAAAATGAGGCAGAATGCCCAGAAAAATAAATTTTGAGCGAGATCTACCCAATACACATGTACGGTACACTTTCACTCACCGTGACATTCCATGTTCCGAACACACTACATGCTATACGGGTTCGACAAACATTAATTACACAGTTGTGATCATGTGGATTACAGAACATTCATCCACCAAACTAGGCATATTTACACCTAGAAAATTTTACTCTGATTTCACAGGTTTTTCCTAAGGCCAGGTATGAAAATGATGCAGAACGCACAGAAAAGTCCTCTTTGAGCGAGATCTACCAAATAGACATGTAATTTACATAGATTCTCTCACCGTAACATTCCTTGTTCTGAACACACTACAAGCATCTTGGAGTAGACCAACATTCATTTCAGAGTAGTGATCATGCGGGTTACAGAACTCTCATCCACCAAACAAGGCATATTTAAACCTAGAAACATTTATGGTGATTTCGCAGGTTTTCTTTAAGCCAGTTTAGAAAATGGGGAAGAATGCGCAGAAAAATACTCTTGGAGAGAGTTCTACCCAAGAAATATCTAATTTACATAGTTTCACACATTGTGATGTTCCGTGTTTCAAATACGCTACATGCATCTCGGATTCGACAATCATTCATTACTGAGTTGTAGCATGTGGTTTACAGAACTTTCATCCACCATACAAGCCATATGGTCATCAAGAAACATTTACTCTGATTTCAAAACTCTTACCTAAGTTTAGATTCGAAAATGAGGCAGAATGCTCTGAAAAATCCTCTTAGAGCATGTTCTACACAATAGACTTTTAATTTATGAAGTTTCACTCGCCGTGACATTCCATGTTCTGAAAATGCTACATGCAACCCGGATTCGAAAAACATTCATTACAGAGTTGTGATCATGTGCATTACAAACTTTCATCCACCATACAAGGCATATTTACACCTAGAAACATTTACAGTGATTTCACAGGTTTTCGTAAAGCCAGTTTCAAAATTGAGGCAGAATGTGCAGAAAAATTCTATTGGAGTGATTTCTACAAAATAGACATGTAATTTACATTCTTTCCCACACTGTGACTTTCTGCAATTCGAATACGCTACATGCTTCTTGGATTCGACAAACATTCATTACTGAGTTAAGTGCATTTGAGTTACCGAACTTTCAAACACCATAGGAGGCATGTTTAAAGCTAGAATCATTTACAATTTTTTCACAGCTTTTTCCTAAGGCCAGGTTTGAAAAAGAGGCAGAATGCCCAGAAAAATACCATTGGAGCGAGATCTATCCAATAGACATGTACGGTACACTTTCACTCACCATAACATTCCATGTTCTGAACACGCTACATGCATCATGGTGTAGACCAACATTCATTACAGAGTTGTGATCATGTGGATTACAGAACTTTCATCAACCAAACAAGGCATATTTACACCTAGAGACATTTACGATGATTTCGCTGGTTTTCCTGTAGCCAGGTACCGAATAGTGGCAGAATGCACAGAAAAATAGTCTTGGAGCGAGTTCTACAATATAGACTTGTAATTTAATTATATTTCCTCACCGTGATATTCAGTGTTCCTAACCCGCTACATTCATCACAAATACCACAAATACTCACTACTGAGTTATTAGCATGTGGACAAAAAATCTTTCATCCACCATAAAAGGCATATAAACACCTAGAAATATTTACTCTGATTTCTCATCTTTTTACTAAGGCCTGTTACCAAAATGAGGTTGAATGCACAGAGAAATTCTCTTGGTGTGAGTTCTACCAAAAAGATATATAAAGTACATAGTTTCCCTCATCATGACTATCCATGTTCTAAACACACTACATGCATTACGAATTAGACAAATATTCCTTTCTGAGTTATGAGCATGTGGAATAACGAGCTTTCTTTCACCATATAAGGCATATTTACACCTAGAATTATTTACTCTGATTTCACAGCTTTTTCCTACTGCCAGTTTGAAAATGAGGCAGAATGCGCAGAAAAATTCTGTCGGAGCGTGTTTTACCCAATAGACATGTACGGTACACTTTCAATCACCGTGACATTCCATGACCTGTACACGATACATACATCACCGATTCGACAAACATTCATTACTGAGTTGTAGCATGTGGATTACCGAACTTTCATCCACCACCCATGCATATATACACCTAGAAACAATTACATTGATTTCACAGGTTTTACCTAATCCAGTTTTGAAAATGAGGCAGAATGCGCAGAATAATCCTCTAGGGCCAGTTATTGAAAGTACACATGTAATTTACATAGATTCGTTCACCGTAACTTTCCCTATTCTGAACACGCTACATGCACCACAGATTCGAGAATCATTATTTACTGGGTTATCAGCATGTGGATTAACGATCTTTCATCCACTATAAAAGGAATATATACACCTTGAAACATTTACTCTGATTTCTCTAATTTTTCCTAAGGCCAGTTTCGTAAATGAGGCAGAATGCACAGAAATATTCTCTTGTAGCAAGTTCTATCTAAAAGATATATAATTTACTTACTTTCCCACACCGTGACTTTATGTGTTCCGAACACTCTACATGCACTACGAATTCGACAAACATTCTTTACGGAGAAGTGAGCATGTGGATTAACGATCTTTCAATCACCATACAAGGCATATTTACACCTAGAAATATTTACTCTGATTTCAAGAATTTTTCCCATGGACAGTTTTGAAAATGAGGCAGAATGCGCAGAAAAATACCCTAGGAGTGATTTCTACACCTTGGACATATATGGTACACTTTCACTCACTGTAACATTCCATATTCCGAACACGCTACATACATCACGGTTTCGACAAACATTAATTGCTGAGTTGTGAGCTTGTGTATTAAAGAAATTTAATAAACCATACAGGACATATTGACACCTAAAACCATTTACTCAGGTTTCACAGCAGTTTCATAACACCAGTTTCGAAAATGAAACTGATTTTGCAGGAAAATACTCCTGCAGCGTGTTCTAACCTATAGACATGTAAGTTACATAGACTAGATCACCGTGAATTTCCGTGTTTCAAATAAGTTACCTGCATCACAGATTCGTCTAATATTTACAACAGAGTTGTTAGCATGTTTTTTACCGAAATTTCATCCACCATTAAACGCATATTGACACTTAGAATCATTTTCTCATATTTCGAGTTTTTTTCCTAATGCCAGTTTAGAAAATGAGGCAGATTTCACCGAAAAATGCTCTTGGAGCGAGTTCTACCCAATAGAAGTGTAATTTACATTGTTTTCCTCACCGTGACATTCCGTGTTCCAAACAAGCTACATGCATCACGGATTCGACAAACATTCTTTAATGAGATGTGAACATGTTTATTACCGAACTTTCATCCACCATAGAAGGCATATTTACACCTAGAAATATTTATTCTGATTTAGTAGATTTCTCATAATGTCAGGCTCTAAAATCATGCAGTTTACACAGAAAACTCCTCTTGTAGCGAGGTCTACCCAGTAGAACTGTAATTTAAACTGTATCCCACACTATAACATTCCATGTTTTGAACACGCTACATGCATCCATGATTTGAAAATATTCTTTAAGTAGTTGTGAGCATGAGGATTACAAAACTTTCAATCAACATACAAGGCATATTTACACCTATGAAATTTACTTTCTGTTCAAATGTTTTCCTAACTGCAGTTTCGAAAATGAGGCAGTTTTCACAGAAATATTCCCTTGGAGCAACTTCTACACAAAAGACATGTAATTTACATAGATTCGCTCACCGTGAAATTCAGTGTTCCTAGAAAGCTGCATACATCATGGATTCAACAAAAATTCACTACAGATTCGTTAGCTTGTGGATTACTGAACTTTCACACACCATACAAGACATATTGGCACGTAGAATCATTTTCCCAAATTTCATAGTGTTTTCCTAATGCCAGTTTTGAAAATGAGTCAGGTTTCGAAGAAAAATGCTTTTGGAGCGAGTTCTACCCAATACACATGTAATTTACAAAGTTTCTATCACCGTGATATTCTGTGATCCGAACACACTACATGGATCACGGATTCGACAAACATTCTTTAATGAGTTGTGAACATGTGGATTAAAGATCTTTCATCCACAATACGAGGCATATATACACCTAGAATCATTTAGTCTGATTTCTCATATTTTACGTAAGGCCAGTTTCCAAAATGAGGCAGAATGCACAGAAAAACCTCTTGGTGCGAGTTCTACCAAAAAGGTACGTAATTTACATAGTTCCACTCACCGTAACATTCCATGTTCCAAAAACACTACATGCATTATGAACTCGACAAACATTCATTAAAGAATTCTGAGCATGTGGATTAATGATCTATCAATCACCAAACAAGGCATATTTACACCTGAAAATATTTACTCTGATTTCACAGTTTTTACAAAGACCAGGATCGAAAATGTGGCAGAATGCCCAGAAAAATATTCTTTGAGAGAAATCTACCCAATAGACATGTACGGTAAACTTTCACTCACCGTGACATTCCATGATCCGAACACGCTACATGCTATACGGGTTCGACAAACAATAATTACACAGTTGTGATCATGTGGATTACAGAACTTTCATTCACCAAACTAGGCATATTTACACCTAGAAAATTTTACTCTGATTTCACAGGTTTTTCCTAAGGCCAGGTATGAAAATGATGCAGAACGCACAGAAAAATCCTCTTTGGGCGAGTTCTACCAAATAGACATGTAATTTACATAGATTCTCTCACCGTAACATTCCCTGTTCTGAACACACTACATGCATCTTGGAGTAGACCAACATTCATTACAGAGTTATGATCATGCGGGTTACAGAACTCTCATCCACCAAACAAGGCATATTTAAACCTAGAAACATTTGTGGTGATTTCGCAGGTTTTCTTTAAGCCAGTTTAGAAAATGGGGAAGAATGCGCATAAAAAAACACTTGGAGCGAGTTCTAACCAAGAAATTTGTAATTTACATAGTTTCACACACATTGTGATGTTCCGTGTTTCAAATATG